>NC_057862.1:347206227-347406227 GCF_019393635.1 Dromiciops gliroides
TCATTACTCCTAACTATTTCTTGTCAATTTGATGGGCCTGGGGCAATACCACAAAACTATTTTAATTTGTCCCTCTTTTATTGTTGGTTGAACATTTTCCCACATGTTTTTAGTAGTGGAATTTAGTAGTGGAATTCTGAAAGTACTTCGGCTACAGAATCAACTTTTCCACTTATAAGATCATAGGATTTCAAAGATGGAAGGGATGTTGGAGATGCTCTAGTCTTTTCTCTCTCATCTTCCCTATTATATAGTTGAGGAAATTGAGAATTAGAAAAGGGTAGAAAATGGTCTCACATGCAGTGAATAGCAAAATTGTGATTCTAATTCAAAACTTCTGTGTCTAAATCCAGGATTTCACCCCCCCCCTACACACACACACACACACACACACACTCACACACTAACAAGTCACTTCCCTTCTTAGGGCCACCACATCCTCCTCTGTGAATCAAGGACATATTAAATATCCTCTAAGTACCTCTAAGATTCCTTCCAGGTCTAAATCCTGTGATCTACATCTAAATTATAAGATTTGATAGTCTTCAATCTCCGTTGAACCAACAATATAAGAGAGACTCACTTTTTCTTACTTTCTCATTTAACTTAGTAACTCTTCACATAGGCTTGTTCCTTTATTCCTTGTTCTGTGTCTAGTAGCCTCATGCTTTCCACTTCTGACTCTGCTTCCAATGCAGTTCTCACTCTTTGCCTTCTCCACATTTATTTCTTCATCTTCCTTCACCTCCTCCTCCTCTTTCTTCTTTTCATTTACTTTCATCATCTTTTCCCTTTTCTATCTCCTCCTCCATCAGTTTTCCCTCCATCTCCTCTTCTTCCCCCTTTATTTTTTCTTCATCTTCCTTTCCCTCATTCCTTTTCACCTATTCTTCATCTTTCTCCCCATTTTGTCATCCACTGCTTGCTCAAATTTCATATCTGGAAAGGTTTCCAGTATTATATAAGTGGTCTGTCACCAAAGGACCAACCTAGCTAAATACAGAGAAACTCATCACTAAATGCTTGGCTACCAGGTGAGGAAGTTTTGGGCAACAGTGATCCATTAATAAAAATGATAATAAATAATATTACTAATATTAAATTGATAAATAATACAAATGACAAGTTACATTATAAGAAGTAATGAGGTTTAAAAAGTGCTTTGCCCTGTGAAGTGGGTGATGAATATGGTTCCCATTTCTGTGGTGCTTTAAGGTTTATAATCACTTTCTTTACAACTCCATGGGGCAGAGCAAGTATCATGCCCATTTTACAGATGAAGAAACTGAGGCTCTGAAAAGTGAAGGGACTTGTTCCAGATCACTGTTAGTAAATATATATATATTATTTCTCCTGTTTTTAAATGAGAAAATTGAGGTCCAGAGATAAAAGTTTCAAGTTACTGAGTAAACTGTGTGGCAGGTGTAACCCATGTCTCAGAGTGACAGTTCTAGGTTTACAGAAACTGGGTTCACCTTTGAAGAAATTTCCTTAAAATCTCTTTCTTTGGCTTGTGTCCTCACCCAGGGTTTCCCCTGGGAGTACCAGCACATAGCTCATGTCAAGGTCTCTGTGGAAAAGATCAAAGATTAAAAAGCCTTTAGTTTCCATGCAAGGCTACTGATACATTAAACAGATGAAGCTTTAGATCTTTGAACAGTCAAAACAAATCTCCTTCTTTCTTTGGGGAGCCTCCGTTGTCCCCAAGGTCTTATACAATCTTCTGTACTTGAGTGTTACCTTGTGCTGTTGAAGTTTCCATGCAAGGAGAAAACATTTGGGAAGGACAAAGAGACAATCCCTGCACAGGAGGCTGTGAAATCCACACAACTTAATGTTAATAAAGGTTAATGTATTCTCTAATATGTCAAGACTCTGTTCCTCAATGCTCTTTGGCTTTGTCACCCATTTAGTCCAGGAACTCCTTCCCTTTGTTCAAGAGGTATGACCTGGGAGCTTGGTATTATTCAATAATTCTTCCTCTGGTCCAAGAGGCTTAGTTCAGAAATTCTTCTAGTAGCCCAGTAATTCCTTCAGCTGAGCCTAGGAACACCTCCCTACGTCTCTCCTTCCTCCATATGCTGACTTCAGGGTTTGTGTAGTTATTTTCTTTCCTGAGAATCTTTGTTCTCTAATATATGTGCTTCTCTAGTAGGTCACATGCACTCTAGATTCATACAAGCGTCCCATGCAAAGGAGCCAGAGTCTCTGGGTCCAGCTGGTTTTTCTGTGGCCATCTCAGTTCTTTTTGTCTCTTGCTCTGTCTCTGTCTCTGTCTGTCTTTCTCTCTTCCTCCCCCCCCTTTTGTATTCCAGATACTATACATCTTGCAGTTATTCAGTTACTCATTAAAGTGATGTTAATGTACTGGGTATCCAGGGCAAAGCAAGTTCTTAACCCATCAAGATGTGAAGATGCTACAACAAAATCTTACTTGTAGTACCACTGGAGTTGTTTCTATCTGCCCTAGGCAGACATAGTTAATACTGGAATAGAGACCTCATATTTCAATCTTGGTAATAAAATGTTAACCATGACCAAGTTCTTCTTGGGTACCTTTGATATAGGAGGCAAAAAGGGGTTAATAGAAAGACCTAAGATCCAAGCTCTAATTCAGATATTAGCTACAAAAGGGAATTAGACCCCAGTTAATGGATAACTTATGCTAGGTTATGGTACCCACAGTGATCAGTACCCATAACGGGAACAGAGGGAGAGAGACCATGATGACTTTAGACTAAATGACAAGGGTATAGAAATTCTAATGAAAAATGGAGATATTTTGAAACTAGCCATGGGAATCAGAAAGAGACATGCACAGAAAAGACCAACTTTGTCCCCAGATTCATCTTATGACAGGTAAACCCTTAAAACACACCTCCACTGAAAAAGGTACCCACCTTGGGGGTTGGCTTAGGACCCCAGGAACTCCAAATTAGGATGAGCCCTCCCCTGAAATACCCCAAGGTGGAGAATATTAAAATGAGAAGGACAGACCCTCCCCTGTACCTCCCCAAGGTGGAGATTATTATAATGAGACTGATAATCAATTTATTCATACTATAAATATAACTCTCTTTCCTTTCCTTATTTGAGAGATACCTTTCCATTTTTCTGGTTCTCTCCCTGTGATCACTCACAGTACTGCAATAAAACTTGGGAAACTGAGTCACTGAGTCTTGTAATTCTTTTGGGACAACTCACTATCACTTTGACCCCCAATTTCTGCCCACATCACCTTCCTTATAAGAAAGAGTGATTGTACGATTGGCAAGAGTGTGTGGGTGGGAGAAAAAACCAAATAAACATGGTAACAGGGTCACAGTTGGATAGAAGGAACTTTCTCCTTTTTCTTTTTATAGTTTTATAGTCAGAGGTAGAGCCAAGATGGAAGCTTAGAGACAGCAACCCAGCTGAACTCTTTCAACATTACCGCCCCCCCCAACAACTTTAAAATAACCCCTCAAATCAAATTTTGGAGCTAACGAAAGGTCAGGATGAGACATTTTTCTGGCCTCAGAAAACTTAGGAGGTCGGCAAGAGAGGTCTGTGACACCGGCATGGAGCCTTGTCCATAATACATGCACATGGGGCAACAGTGGCGGCAGCAGCAGCAGCAGCTTCAGAACTCTCAGCCCAGAGATGATAAGGTGGTCAGAAAACTAGTCAGAAAGACATTGTAGGGCACCCATTGCTGGCACTGGGTGCAACTGGTACTGATTGGCAGCTCATTGTTCTGGGTCACAGTTCCAAGGCAGAGAGGAATGCCAGCAATGTGGCTGCCAGGTAGCAGGGGACCCGGTCATAGTTCCAGGGTCAAGAGGAGTACTACTTCTTGGAGTAGGGGCCCTTCCTGGGTACGATCAGAGTACAGACCAGGATAGTAGTGACCACACCTCTCTCTGGATCACACTAACTTGGAAGCACTGAAAACTTACAGACCCCCAAAACTACCTTGGAACATAGCAACAGTAAAAGCCCAAAGCTCAGGACAATGCCTCTTCACCTACAGGTGAGAAGAGCCCAAGTTTTAAAGTGAAGAAATAGGCTGGAAAAAGGATAAAACAGCAAAAAAAGAACTTGAACATATAAGAAGCTACATGGTGGCAGGGGAGACAAAGATACAAATTCAGAAAACGATAATGTGAAAACAGATATAAGCAAAGTCTCAATGATAAACAGTAATTGGAAAAAAGCTGAAAAAGAATTCCTAGAAGAGTTCAAGAAAGAGATAAAAGTAGTAGAGGAAAAATTGGTAAAAGTATTGAAAGTGATGCAAGAAAATTATGAAAAGAAAATTAACCTCATAAATTAAAAAAATTAATCATAAGAGCATTTTATTATTTTCTAATTAAATGTAAAATAGTTTTCTACATGTGTTTTCATAAAATTTTTAGTTCAAAATTTTTCTCTGATCCTTCCTTCCTCCCTCCCTCCCCAAGATATAAAGCAATCTGATATATAGGCTATATATGTACAGTCACATTAAACACATTTCTGAATTAGGCTTGTTGTGAAAGAAGAATCAGAATAAAAGGGAAAAACCTCAAAAAAGAGAAAAAAAGCAAAAAAAGTAGAAACAGTATGGTTCAATCTGCATTCAGAATCCATAGTTCTTTTTTTCTGAATCTGGAGAACATTTTCCATCATGAGTTCTTTGGAATTGTCTTGGATCATTACGCTGCTGAGAAGAGCCAAGTCTTTCACAGTTGATCTTCATACAATGTTGCTGTTCTGTACAATGTTCTCCTTGTTCTGCTCACTTCACTCAGCATCAGTCCACTTAAGTTTTTCCAGGTTTTTCTGAAATCTGCCTGCTCCTCATTTCTTACAGCACAATAGTATTCCATTACATTCATATACCACAACTTGTTCAGCCATTCCCCAAATGATGGACATTCCCTCAGTTTCCAATTCTTTGCCACCACAAAGAGAACTGCTATAAATATTTTTGTACATCTGAGTCCTCTTCCCTCTTCCATGATCTCCTTGGGATACAAACCCAGCAGTGATATCACTGGGTAAAAGGTATGCACAGTCCCATAGCCCTTTGGGCATAGTTCCAAATTGCTTTCCAGAATGGTTGGATCAGTTCACAACTCCACCAACATTGCATTAATGTTTCAATTTTCCCCAGCTTCTCCAACATTTATTATTTTTTTTGTCATATTAGCCAATCTGATAGGTGTGAGGTGGTACCTCAGAATCGTTTTAATTTGCATTTTTCTAATCAATAGTAATTTAGAGCATTTTTTTTCATATGGGAATAGATAGCTTTGATTTCTTCATCAGAAAACTGTCTGTTCATATCCTTTGACCATTTATCAATTGGAGGATGACTTGCATGCTTATAAGTTTGATTTAGTTCCCTATATATTTTAGAAATGAGGCCTTTATCAGAAGCACTGTCTGTAAAAATTATTTCCCAGCTTTCTGTTTCCCTTCTAATTTTGGCTGCATTGCTTCTGTTTGTACAGAACCTTTTTAATTTAATGTAATCAAAATAATCCACTTTGCATTTATAATATTCTCTATCTCTTGTTTCATCATAAATTGTTCTCTATATATCTGAGAGAGGTAAACTATTCCTTCCTCTCCTAATTTACCTATAACCTCATAAATTATAGAGATTCAAAAAAATACTGAATAAAATAACACCTTAAAAACAGAATTGGCCTAATGGTAAAAGAGGCACAAAAGCTCACTGAATAAAATGACTCCTCAAAAAGCAGAATAGGTTAAATGGAAAAGGAGGTACAAAAATTCACTGAAGAAAAGAACTCCTTAAAAATTAGAACTGGACAAGTAGAAACTAATGAATACACAAGACATCAGGAAACAATAAAATAAAGTCAAAAGAATGAAAAAGTAGGAATATGATATATACCATTGGCAAAACAACTGACCTGAAAAATAGACGAGAAATAAATTAAGAATTATTTAATTAAGCAGGAGGTAAATAGAAATTGAAAGAATACACTGATCACCTCCTGAAAGAGACCCCAAAATGAAAACTCCCAGGAATATTATAGCCAAATTCCAGAGCTCTTAGGTTGAGGAGAAAATATTGCAAGTTGCCAGAAAGAAACAGTTCAAGTACTGTGGATCCACAGTCAGATAACACAAGATCTAGCAGCTTCTACATTAAAGGATTGGAATATGATATTCCAGAGGGCAAAGAAATTGGGATTACAACCAAAAATCACCTACCCAGTGTGTTGTTTAAAATCTAAGTTGTGAGTTCTAATCTGCCCCCCCCCCAGTCTTGGGGGGAAGCTGACTAAAATCACTGATAAATTCAGCAAGAGTTTAGGCTTTTAAAGATTTATTAAAGCTTGGATCTATTCAGTATAGCCAGAGAGACAGAAACCTTTCTTTTCCCAGCAGCCCACATGAAATTCTGCCACCAAGCCAATGTCCCAAATGACAAGGGGCTTTCCTGTCCTCCTTCTCTTGCCATGTGCCTCTTCCTCACTAAAAAGAGAGTTCTTCTCTCAGCAAGCATTCAGTTCCTCATTCCTCTCTTCTTCCCCCAAAGGGGAGGTTCTTCAAGCTGGTTGGTTGAGAGTGGTCTCTTGCTGACTGAGAGCCAGCCAGTTATGGCCTCCATCCAATCATCATTAAGTAGGTACTTAGTCACTTTCTCATTCTCACCCAATTCAAACAATACTAAATCAATCAGGTGGGACCCCTGCGCATCTGCCAAATTCCATTATTTTATCACACCAGAAAAACTATGTATAATCTTTCAGGGGGGGAAATGGGACTTCAATGAAAAAGAGGACATTCAGGCATTCGTGATAAAAAGACATGAACTGAATAGAAAATTTTACTTTCAAATACAAGAACCTAGAGAAGCATAAAAAGATAAAGAGGAAAAAGAAATTATGAGGAATGTTAAAAGGTTAAACTGTTTACATTCCTACATGGGAAGATGATACTTCTAACTCATAAGAACTTTCTTAGTATTAAGACAGCTGAAAGGAATAAATCTGGACAGAAGGCACAGGTGGGAATTTATTATAAAGGGTGATTTCTGTAAAGCATTTATTGTTTATCATTTTTTCTGTGGGGCAGAGTTGGGGGGCATGACCAGGATCATGCAATTAGGGAGTGGCTTATGTCTGAGGTCAGATTTGGGCTTGGGTCCTCCTGGGTCCAGGGCCAGTGTTTGTCTGCTTTGTCACCTAGCTGCCCCACGATGACATCTTTAAAAATTAAAGGTTGAGAGTATTGCACTGGGAGAAAGGGAAAGGTAGAGTTGGAATGGGGCAAGTCACTTACTGAGAAGCAAGAAAAAGCTTATGGATGAGGTGGGGAAGATGGGGAGGAGCTGGGGGAATGAATGAGCCTTACTATCATCAGAATGACTCAAGAGAATAATAAGCACACTCAAGTGGGTATAGTAATATATCTGCCCTGCAGGGAAGTGGGAGGGAAGGGATGAGGGGGGAATGGGTGAAGAAGGTGAGGGCAGATTGGGGGAGGAGGCAGTCAGAAGCAAAACAGATAAATAGGGTAAAATAGGGTAAAAGAAGATAGAAAATAGTAATATCATGGGGAGTGAATAGGATGAGGGAAACACAGTTAGCATAGTAACTGGAAAACATTTGAAGCTGACGCAAGGTAAGGTAATATGATGGTGGTGGTGATGATGATGGTGGTAGTGGTGGTGGTGGCGGTGGTACTTACTTTGCTGGGCTATTGTGAAGAAAATTCTTTGTCAGGTATAAGGTACTATATAAATGTTAGCTATTATTGTTGTTGCAATAATCAACCACATGGGTGTTTTGCAGGGAAATCTCCCTTTAAAGTACTATATAGATGTAGTTTACTATAAAAAACAGAGAGAGAGAGCAGCTAAGTGGTGCAGTGGATAAAGCACCAGCCCTGGATTCAGGAGGACCTGAGTTCAAATCTGGCCTCAGACATTTGACATTTACAGCTGTGTGACCCTGGGCAAGTCATCTTAACCTTCATTGCCCCGCCTCTCTCCCCCCCCAAAAAAAGATAAGCAGGATGTTATTTAACAAATCTGGACTTACATGAGCTGATGCAAAGTGAAATGTACTATTACAAAATAATTGCAATATTATAAGACGATCAGCTGTTAATGATTTAGCTATTTTCAGCAATGCGATGATCAAGACAACTCTGAAGGACTTAGTGAAAAATGAAAATCCATCTACAGAGAAAGAATTGATGGTACCTGAATACAGATGGAAGTATATTTTGTTGTTGTTGTTAGTTCTTTTTCTAAAGATTTTTTATCTGCTATGTTTTTTCATGACTGCACATGTATAACTTATATTGAATTGCTTGAGTTCTTAAAGGGGGAATATGGGAGGATGATGGGAATTTGGTATACAAAGTTTTAAAAATCAGTGTTACAATTTGTTTTTACATGTAAGGTGGGGAAATTCTAAATAAATAAATAATATAAGGAGTAATCAGAAAAAGGAATTATTCAATTATCAGAAAGCCATGTTCAAAAAGAACCTGGACATCATATTTCAAAAAATTATGAAAGAAAACTACTGCAATATCTTAGCTGAAGAAGGAAATGAGAAATTGAAAAAATCCATCAAATACTTCCTAAAAGAGATCCCAAAATGAAAATTGCCAGGAATATTATTGCCAAATTCCAGAGCTCCCAGGCCAAGGAGAAAATATTGCAAGGAACCAGAAAGAAACAATTCAAATATCATGGAGTCACAGTCAGGATAACATAAAATTTAGGAGTTTTCATGTTAAATGAACAGAGGGCTTAAAATATGATATTCCAGAAGGTGAAGGAGCTGGGATTACAAGTGAGTATAACCTACCCAGCAAACGTGACTATAATATTTTAGGGGAAAATATGGATATTTAATGAAATATAGGATTTTCAAGGATTCCCAATAAAAAAAGGCCAGAGCTCAAGAGAAAATTTCACATTCAAGCACAAGACTCAAAAGAAATTAATAGGTAAATATGAAGAGAATCATCATATAGGACTCAATTAGGTTAAATTGTTTAAATTCTTTATGGAAGATGATACATATAACTTCTAAGAATTTTATCATTATTAAGGCAGGTAAAAGGAGTTTATATAGACAGAGGGTGTGGGTGTGAGTTGATTATATTGGAATGATCTCCAAAAAAAATGAAGGGGTAAGAAAGAGGGAGAAGGGGGAAGGGAGAGGAGAATGGGAAAAAAAATTATCACATAAAAGAGGAGTGCAAGGAAGAGCTTTTCCAGTGGAGGGAAAACAGGGGGGCAATGCTTGAACCTCACTCTCATTTGAACTGGTTCAAAGGGGGAAGAATATATATATCCACAATCAGTTGAGTATAGAAATCTGTCTACCTTATAGGGAAATAAGGAAAGGTGATGATGACAAAAGGGAAGGCAGATTAAGGGGAGCAGTGGTTTGAAGGAAAATATATTTTTGAAGAGGGACAAGATAAAAGAGGAGGAGGAGAAGAAGAAGAAAATGGGATGGAGGGAAATACATAGTTAGTAATCATGGCTGTGAATGTATATGGGATAAGGCACCCATGAAACAAAAGTAGATAGAAGAATTCTGGATTAGGAAACAGAATTCAACAATAGGTTGTTTACAAGAGACAGTCTTGAAACAAAAAGACACACAGGGTTAAAATAAGGGGATGAAGCAGAATCTCATGCTTCAACAGAAATAAAAAAGGCAGGAGTAGCAGTCATAATCTCAGACAAAGCAAAAGTAAAAGTAGATCTCATTAAAGGAGATAATCAGGGAACCTACATTTTGCTAAAAGGTACCATAGACAATTAATATCAAAAACATTTATAGCAAATTTCTATGATATTTCTCAAATATATAGAGAAGTGAGTCAAATTTATAAAAATAACCATTCCCCAATAGATAAATGGTCAAAGGATATGAATACACAGTTTTTAGGAGAAGAAATCAAAGCTATTTATATAGTTATATAAAAATGCTTTAAGTCACTATTGCTTAGAGAAATGCAAATTAAAATCACTCTGAGATATTACCTCCCAACTATCAGAATTGACAAATGCTGGAAGGGATGAGGGAAAATAGGTATACTAATGAATTGTTGATGGAGTAGTAAACTGGTCCAGCCACTCTGGAGAACAATTTGGAGCTATGGCCAAGGGGCTATAAAACTGTGCATATCCTTTAATACAGATACTGGATCTGTATCCCAGAGACTGTTTTTTTAAAAAGGAAAAGGACCTACACATACAAAAATGTTTATATTAACTTTTTATGGTAGCAAAGAATTGAAAATTGAAGGGATGTCCATCAATTGGGAAATGGCTGAACAAGTTGTGGTATTCAATGATTGTAATGGAATACTGTTGTGTTATTAGAAAGGACAAATAGGATGCTTTCATTAAAACATGGCAAGACCTACCTTTATGAACTGATGCAAAGTGAAGTGAGAACAGGAAATTGCTGTGCACAGTACCAGTAATGTTATAATGATGATCAACTTTGAAAGACTTGGCTACTCTGATCAATACAATGATCCAAGACACTGCCAAAGGACTTATGATGAAAAAATACTATTCACCTCCAGAGAGAGAACTGATGAAATCTGAGTGCAAATTGAAGTATAATTTTCTCACTTTATTATTTTTTGCTTTTTTTCAAAATAGCTAATATGGACATATGTTTTGTATGATTTTACATGTATAGTTGATATCATATTCCTTGCCTTCTCTGTGGGTGGGGGAGGTGTGGGAGGGAGGGAGAGAATTTGGAATTCAAAATATAAAAAGGAATGTTTAAAAAAATAAATATTTTAAAAGAAGTTAAAAAAAGTTTTGTAGTCATTTCCTGTCGTTTACATCTCTTCTCTGCCCCTCCTCCAGAAAGACTACTGAACCCATCTCTGTAACAAAAACAACTAACCAGTCAACAGACACAGTGCCTGATAGCATATTCTGCATTCTGCTTCTCAATGTAGTCCCCTACCTTTCTATGAGAGAAAGGAAGGATGTTCTGGGATTGAAGTGGATTATTGTGATTAATCCGAATATGGCTGTCATTTAATACTGTTTTCATTTAAATCATTATATATCTTGTTCTCCTTGCTCTGCTTATTTCACTCTAGAGCTGGTAAAAGCAATGGCATGATGTAAAAGAGAGTCAGAGGGAACTGTGGTGAATGCAGGAAGCTAGGGGTAAGAAGACTGCCAGACTTAGCTCTGGAGTTGAAGGCATGTACTCAAGGATTGGCTGTTAGAACAAGGAGAAAGGAATGTACTGTATGTACTGAGCTATTATTGTTATTGTTTTTGTTATTATTATCATCTACACTGATCCAGTCAGCCTTCTGGATGAAATGCAGCACAGAAACGGGTAGTTCTACTGAAAGGAAGGGTGGTCTCGTGCTGTGTGACCATTGGCAAGGCACAGAACTCTGGGATTCATGTCTATCTGGAAAATAGGAAAAAGCAACAATAATAATCATTCTACCTACCTCATAGGGTTGTAATGAGGAAAGTACTTTGTGACACTCAATAGAAATGGGAATTGTTGCCCCAGCCATGGCATTGTTCCATGTTGCTGCATCAAAAAGATGCCTTTGGCAGGTGTAAGGACAAAGAAGACTGGAAGTCAGGGAGAGAGGGCAGGCTATGAAGGGCTTTGAACACGAATGCCACATAATGATTTTCTATTTGATCCTGGAGGTGATAGGAAGCCATTGGACTTTATTGAGTAGGGGAGTGTATAGGCATATACACCTGTGCCTTAGGAAGATCACTGACAGCTGAGTGGAGGATGAACTGGAGAGGTGAGATATTTGGAACAAGTAGTCCAACTGGCAGGTCATTTTAGTAATTCAGGGGTGAGGTGACGAGGGCCTGCTTCAATATGGTGGCAGTGTCCGAGGAAAGAAAGAGGTATATGCGAGAGGTGTTATAAAGGCAAAACTGATGGCCTCAGCAACAGATTGGAGAGGAGGAATAAGGGAGAATAAGGAGTTGATGAAAACATCTATGCCATGAGCCTAAGCAACTGGGAAGAAGGTGGTACCCTCAAGAGTAATAAGGAAGTTAGGGAAGAGGAGAAGGTTCAGGTTTAGGCAGGTTGAATTCAAGATGTCTCCAGGACATCCATTTGGAGATGTCCAATAGGCAGTTAGAGGTTCAAATCTGGAAGTCAAGGGGGAAGTTAGGGCTGGCTAAACTGAATTAAAAATCATCAACCTAAAGATGATGATTGAATCCATTGAGAATCATTAGCCTAGGGATAATAATTAAATCCACAGGGTCTAATGAGCTCTCCAAATGAAAGAGCATAGAGAGAAAAGAAAAGATTCAGGACAGAGCCCAGTGGGATGCCCATGTTTAGTGGGTGTTACTTGAATGAAGATCCCAGCAAAGGATACTGAGGAACAGTCAGATAGGTAGAAGGAAAACCAGGAGAGCCCTAACCCTAACCCTGTATTATTTTTCTGTTTATTTATTTATTAATTTTGGGCAGGACAGTGAGGGTTAAGTGACTTACTCAGTGTCACACAGCTAGTACATGTCAAGTGTCTGAGGTCAGGTTTGAACTCAGGTCCTCCTGAATCCAGGGCCAGTGCTTTATCTACTGCACCACCTAGCTGCCCCTCCATGTTTCCTATTTTAAAGATGCCTCTACACTCCTCTGTCATCCTACATCCTACATGTCTCCTCTTTTTTTCTTAGCTAAACTTGGAAAAGCTATCTTCCTCCACTGCTTCTACCTTTTCAACTCTTACTCTTTAACTCTTTGCAGTCCAGTTTCTGACTGTATTACTCAACCGCAATTGCTTTCTGAAAAATTATTAGTGATCTCCTAATTGTCAAATATGATTATCTTTTTTGGTCATCATCCTTCTTGACCCATATGCTGCTTTTACAATGTTGGCCATCCATTCATCAGGATACTCTTTCCTCTCTGGGTTTTTGTGATACTACTTTCTCCTATTTCTCTTACTACCTATATGATCACTCCTTCTCAGTTTCATTTATTGCCTCATTATCTCTATTATATCCCCTAACCGTAGATATTCCCCAAGGATCTGTCCTAGGACATCTTCTCTTCTCCTTCTATACTATCACTCTTGGTAACCTCATAGTTCCTATCTGTCTGTCTGTCTTTCTTGCCCCAATCTCTCCCTTAGTCATCAGCCCACATCAACCAATTCACGTATCTCAAACTCATGTCCAAAATTTAACTGATTATTTACACCTCTCTGCCCCCAATTCTTAACATTCCAAACATTACCATTTTTGTTGAAGTCATCAAAATCATTATATTGTCTCAGGTTTGTAAACTTGGCATTATCAACTCCTCATTCTTACCACACATAACCAATCAGTTGACAAATCTTGCTGTTTCTCCCTCTACATCTTTCATCCCTTACTCCTTCTCTCCTCTTACATAGACACCATATTATTTCAGATACTTTATCATCCCTTGCCTGGCTTATTATAACAATCTCTGAATTGGTCTTTTTTTCCTCAATGATCCCATCATGGTAGTCCATCCTATGTATACACTGTTGTCAAGATAATTTCCTTTAAGTACAAATCTAACTCTCCTGTTCAGTCAAATCCAGTGGCTTCCTTATACCTCTGGGATACAATGTAAACTTCTATGTTTAGCTTTTAAAACCCTATACAACTTGGCCCTAATGTATCTTTCTAGCCCCAGTAGACATTTTGCCCTACCCTCTTACTCCTCAGTCCAGTCAAATTGGCCTTCTTTCCGTTCCTTACACATGAAACCTTATTACAGTATCCATGCTTTTTTGACCATCCCACATGCCTAGAATTCTCATACTCCTCTCCTTCAAATCATAAAAACCCTCTCTTCTTTCAAGAGTTAGCTCAAGTATCACACTTTCCTGATCTTCCCACCCCATTTGCTCCTGCATCCTCCCAAATTACCTTGTATTTAACTACTTTGCAAATATCATGCTAATTCTCTTTAGATTTATGGTGTCTGTGTTTATATATGTATATATAAGTATAAATGTGTATATATATACATATATGCATATGTATATACACATACGTGTATATATACATATACATATATGAGTATATACATATATACATATATATGTGTATACATATATACTAAATGAGTGTGGTTACCCTACCTGTCCCCTTGTGGGGAAAGCTAACATTTATTAAAATATATTAGAGGTTAACAGAGAACAAGTGTCTCTGAATGAATAGGAAAACCCTAACTACCTCAACTACTCCTGGTTCAGTTGCCAACTCTATGAGGTTCCAACCACCAACTGACAAAACCAACTGCCTCACACACTGCTTCAAGCTGAGTGGTTGAGAGTGGTCGCATGTTGATGTGAGGTGACTACTTCAGGACACTGAACCTTAGGTCAACCATGATCTCACAGCAGGGGGCCTCTGGTAATAATAATATTCTCACTATATGTATACACACACACACACACACACACACACACACCCCTCTCTCCCTCTCCCTCACTCCATCCTCTCCCTGTCAGAATGTATCAGATGGGATTTCTGTTCAGGTACAAGTATTAAACTGGATGACCTCCAAGGCCCTTTCCAACTTTGAGATTTTGAGGGTTCTAACTCTGAGGTATCACCTCACACATATCAGAGTGGAAAATATAACAAAAAAGGAAAATGTTGTGTGTTGGAGGGGACATGGGAAGACTGGGATGTGAATCCACTGTTGGTAGATTTGTGAAAAGATCCAACCATTCTTGAGAGCAATTTGGAAATATTCCCAAAGGGTTATAGAACTGTGCATACCCTTTGATCCAGCAGTATCACTGCTAGGTTTATATCCCAAAGACATCGCATAAAAGAGAAAAAGACCTATTTGTACAAAAATATTTCTAGCAAATCTTTTTATGGTGGCTAAGAATTGGAAATCAAAGGAATGCCCATCAATTGTGGAATGGCTAAACAAGCTGTGGTATATGATGGTGATGGAATATTATTGTGCTATAAGAAATAACAAGCAGGATAATTTCAGAAAAATCTGGAAAGACTTGTATGAACTGATGTATAGTGAAGTGAGCAGAACCAGGAGAATGTTCTACATAGTGACAGCAATATTGTTTGATGAAGAACTGTGAATTACTTAACTATTCTCAGCAATACAATGATCCAAGACAATCCCAAAAGACAAACGGTGAAGCATACTATCCACCTCCAAAGAAAGAACTGATATTGATTGAACACAGACTGAAGCATACTATTTTCACTTTCATTTTTTCTTTTATTCAAGTTTTCTTATACAAAATGACTAATATGGAAATGTTTTACATAATTGAACATGTATAACCTATATCTGATTGCTTACTGCCTCATGGAGGGGGGAAGGGTGGGTAAGAAGGAGGGATGAAATTTGGAATTCAAAACTTTAAATAAAAATGTTTATTATTGAAAAAAGATTTGAGGGTTTTAGGAGAAGGGACTCTATATATTTGTGCATGGATGTGTGTTAGACATGCATGTATGGGCCTATGACTGACTGATGACCAACTTCCCTGTGTATCTTGGCAAAATTCCAGAGGCACTGTGAGCCACAGGTTGGAAAAGCCAAATAAGAGGATGGGAAGAAATGCCTAAAAAATTGACTAGCAATACTCTCAATTCAGTTATTTACAATGAGCCTTCTATTTTGGACTTGAGGTATGGAGATCCATATTTTCCCCTGGAGCCAAAGGTGACAGCTGTGACTACAAAGTCTCTTTTCCATCTGCCTGGCATAGAGATGTCCTCACAGATGTGGGTTTCAGCCCAGTCACCCACACCCTCATTGACTCTGGGCAGACCATGGTTATGCAATCTACACATGACTATCTTTTAGCTAGCCCTTTAAAAATACATTAAAATGCCATCAAATTTAAAAGACACATTCTCTCCTTTCCTTTAATTCTTGATAAATTGGTGTAGGGAGGAAGATATTTTGTAAATGGGTTTGTTTGGATCTTTGTTGGGAAGTATTTGTTGCATTCAAACAAAAGGCATTAATCCTTTAAAAAAAGAAGATAAAAATTCATTAGAATATAAATTACATATTATTCTATTATAATTTTTTTTCATGTCTTGTCAGTGAAAGTTTGGAATAATACTGCATCTTCTTGATGAAGTCAATGTACAGTCAGCCTCATAACTCACACAGGAAAAACCCAGTGGATAAAGAGCACATATTGCCAACATGGTAAGATATGGTAGACCACAGACTTTTCTCTCTGGTTTATGTATCTTGGATGGACAAGCAGGACGCATAAGTAAATAGGAGGCAGAAAGTGATCTGGATTGCATTTGGGACAATGTGGAGTACTTGAAGTTACCTTGAGTTTCTCCTAGCCACCAAAGGCCATCTCATAAAACTGGAACATTCTCCTAGCAGGGCTGTTTGGCTACAACTCATGGAATCAAGATTGTGGTGACCTGAGGGGCAATGGAAAGACACATGGTGGTTTTAAGTAGACTGCAGCATATCATATTACTAACAATAATTTGGGGGTAAAACATGATAGGTGGGGACAGCTAGATGATGCAGTGGATAGAGTGCTGGACTTGGAGTTAGGAAGACTCATCTTCCTAAGTTCAACCTTGGCCTTAGACACTTACTAACTATATGATTCTGGGCAAGTCACTTAATCCTGTTGGCCTTAGTTTCTTCATCTGTAAAATGATCTGGAGAAAGAAATGGCAAACCATTCTAGTATCTCTGCCAAGAAAATCCTAAATTGGGTCAAGAAGAGTTAGACATGACTGAAAATGAATGAACAACAACCTGATAGAAAAGGCTAGGACATGTATAATGGAAAAACAAAGTGGACAACTCATGTTGTGAGAGTGGGTGATGACCCACTGGGTAGCCTGAATGTTGTACTGGCATATTTGTGGGCCACAGATATATGTGATCTTATAAGTGGAGGCACTTGCTTCAGCAATACAGAAAACAATCAAGATATCCCTTCCCATCCTCCATCATTCTTGTTAATGCCCTCATATAAATCCTTCATGGAGAATCTCATGTATCAATCATTTGGGCAACAAGCATTATTAAATGCCAACTGCATACCAGGTACTGGGCTAAACAGTGAGCATGCAAAGAATGGCAAAATTGAGGTCCCTGTTTTCAAGGAGCTCACATTCCATGCCTTCTCACTCTAGGTCCAACACTCTGCATTATTTTTTTGAGTGACTGCTGAACTCACCAACGCAGTCTTACAGTATTCTAGCACAATATAATATGCAAATGAGAGTGTTTGGAGAATATTACTGTCTATAGGAAATCCATTTTCCATTTGAATATTATGCTGGGCACTCTTTGTGATGATGGCAAATTGATACTGTTGCTCTGGTATCCAAGACATGTGATGTAATTAATTACATCATTTCTATGTCATTTTTAGGTTTTCAAAGTGCTTTACATATGTTATTTGGCCCAAAATATTTACATATATCATTAAACTATCCTTTGAAGTAGGTGCTACTATTATTCCCATTTTACTGATGGGGAAAGAGGTCAAATGACTTGCCTGGGGTCACAAATCTACTAGGTGTTTGAGACAGAATTTGAACTCATGTCTTCCTGATTCAAAGTCCAGTGCTTTAACTACTGTGGCCAGCTAGCTGCCTTCCTGAGTGGGTACTCTATGGAGGACTGATAGAAAGTAATGGGTGATGATGAGTGAGATGAGCAGAACCAGAAGAACATTATACACAGTATCATAAACATTATGTGTTGATTAACTGTGATAGACTGCATTCTTCTGACCAATACAGTGGTACAAAAAAGTTCCAGGGGACTCATGATGGAAAAGGCTCTCCAAATCCAGAGAAAAAAAAGAACTGTGGAATATGGGTGCTGATTGAACCATACTATTTCTTTTGTTTTTGGTGCTGTTGTTTTTCTATTTTGAGGTTTTTCCTTATTGCTCTGATTCTTCTCTTATAGCATGACTGATGCAGAAATATGTTTAATATTGTTATGTATATGTATATATATATATGTGAGTATATATACATACACACACACACACACACACACACACACACACACACACACACACACACATATATATATAACCTATATCAGATTACCTGCCGTCTAGGGGAGGGGAGGGAGGGAGAAAAATTGGAAATTGGAAATCTTGTATAAACAAATACTGAAAACTATCTCTACATGTAACTGAAAAATAATAAAATACTTTTATTTAAAAAATATAAGAAAGCGATGGGCAAGAATTGCACAGGTTGAGGTTGGAATGGGATGTGATGTATACCTGTAGAGGGAGAGTAGGCACATGGGGTGAGATGACAGATTCATCAATTTTTAATAGTATTGGTGAGGAAAAAACCTTCTTCAGTTCTTTGAAATTCCCAGAGACCTCTGTTACCTATTGCATCAACAATACCTGTGCTCCTGAGGGAGATGGTTTCTTGAACTTGTCACCAAAAGTTCATTTCATGGAGGCCAGTACTCTGTTGATGAACCTTACCATGCTTAACTAGGCTTGCCCATGGACATTAGACACAGCCTGTTGTTGGATAGAGTGGCCAGATTTTGTCCTCGTCCTGGCATAATGGTTAAGCATCCAGAGGTCCATCCACTTCTCTTGGAGCATTGGAGGAGGGCTTAAGTGGAAGGGCCTTATACTGATCAGGAACATTTAAGGAAAGTGGCCTCATTATATGACCTTACATCACTCACTGAAATTTATACTTGGTTCCTATTGGAGTATGGAAGATTCCTTTAAATTTCTAGTTCTTCCTCCTTTTTATTTCAAGTTCCTGTTGTTCCTGGTAGTCTTACTGTACTTGAAATGAGAAATACATGCTGATGTCCCGTTTCTACTACAGAAACTCAACAGTGGAGTGAGCTCTCAAACTCATGACTATGAGCGCTCCAAAAAACATCCAAAATAATGCCATAGGACAATTCCTGGAACAGCAAAACCCACAGAAGAATGTTGCTGAAATCATCTTCTAACCAAGAACAGTTTTGGAAGGTCAGAAGGAGGGAGCTGCTGTGCTGAGACAGGAGATTGGAGCGCCCAACCCCTACAGTCACCCTGACATAGCTCCAGTCACAGGAAGGCCTTGCCAGAGAAAGACCCCTCAGAGCCTCTGAATCAGCTGCAGTGCCAGTGTTGTCTGGAACTAAGCTCACAGTCTGGTGAAAGCCCTTGGCAGGGGGATATACAGGTGTCTATGCTGGTGCTGGGGCAGAATTTGGGGTTTTCACCCCTGCTGGGAACCAGGAGGTAGGCTTGAGTAGCAGTGGCCCAGGTAGGGGAGGGGCGCAGGCTCATCAGAGCTGACAACCACAACACACAAAGCTGGTTGATTAGCAAGTTGGTCTGGGGTCATCTACAGACCTGGGAACAGGCCAGGTGAGTGAAGAACCTGCTCCTCCTTAAATCATACCACCTGGGACCTTCTGAAGCTTGGGATAGTGCAGCCTGGAAACAGTGCCCCACTTTAAGGAGCTAAAATTCAAGTAAAAGAAAGGCAAGATGAGCCGACAGAGAAAGGGGAGGACCATAGAAAGTTTCTTCAGTAATAAGGAAGATCGAGGGGCACCCTCAGAGGAAGATGTCAACATCTTCCAAAAAAAAATACAAATTGGTCTCAGGCCATAGCGGTGCTCAAAAAGAACTTTGAAGATAAAGTTAGAGAGGTAGAGGAAAAAATGGAAAGAGAAATGAGGGTGATGCAGCAAAGACATGAGAAAAAAGTCAACATCTTGAAAAGCCAAATTGACCAAATGGAAAAAGGAGGTACAAAAGCTCTCCGATGAAAATAATTGCTTAAGAATGAGGATTGAACAAATGGAAGCTAGTGACTTTATAAGAAACCAAGACACAGTAAAGCAAATCCAAATGAATAAAAATATAGAGGGCAATATGAAATATCTTCTTGGAAAAACTGCTGACCTGGAAAATAGGTCCAGGAGAGATAATGTGAAAATTATTGGTCTACCTGAAAACCATGATCAATGAAAGAGCTTAGATATCATCTTCCAAGAAATTGTCAGGGAAAATTGCCCTGATATTCTAGAAGCAGAAGGTAAAATAGAAATGGAAAGAATCCACCGATCACCTCCAGAAAGAGATCCCAAAAAGAAAACTAGGAATATTATAGCCAAATTTCAGAGCTCTCAGGTCAAGGAGAAAATATTGCAAGCTGCCCAAAAGAAAGAATTCAAGTACTGAGGAGCCCCAGTCAGGATAGCACAAAATCTAGCAGCTTCTACATTAAAGGACCAGAGGGCATGGAATATGATATTCCAGAGGGCAAAGGAATTTGGATTACAACCAAGAATCATATATCCAGCAAAACTGAACATAATATTTCAGAGGAAAAATGGGACTTCAATGAAAAAGAGGACTTTCAGGTATTTGTGAGGAAAAGACCGGAACTGAATGGCAAATTCGACTTTCAAATACAAGACCCTACAGAACCATAAAAAATTGGAATTGGGGGACATACTTGGAGTTGTGCAGTGGGTGATTGTCTTGTGTCTGAGGCAGGGTTTTGACTCGGATCCACCTGGGTCCAGGGTGGAAGCTTTGTCCACTGTGTCACCTAGCTGCCCCATGATGACATCTTTAGGGTTAAATTGAGGGGTGAGGTGGGATGCACTGGTGGATGGGGAAGGGCAGAGGTAGCATGGGGTGAAATTCTACATGAAAGAAACAGGAAAGAGCTTATGGAGTGGGGGAAGAGATGGGGGAGGATCAGGGCAGTAAATGAATTTTATACTCATCAGAATAGGCTCAAAGACCTTAAACTCATGAGTTGCCTCAAGGAGGGAATAACATACACATACACACACACACACACACATACACACACACACACACATACACACACACACACACACACACACACAACCAATTGGGTGGAGTAATCTATTTAATCTGGGCGGTAAATGAGCCCAATACTCATCAGAATTGACTCAAAGACCTCAATCTCATCAGAATTGACTCAAGGAGGGAATAACATACACACTTGGGGGGAGTAATCTAACCTGCAGGAAAATAGGAGGGGAAGGGGATAAAGAGAGAGGGGCAAAAGAAGGGAGGCAGATTGGGGGAGGGGACAGACAGAAATAAATCCCTTTTGAAGAGGGATAGGGTGAAAGAATATAGATAATAGAATAAATATCATGGGGAAGGGAATAGGATGGAGAGAAACAATTAACAATAGTAATCATGAAAAAGAGAAAAGGGGGAAAATTGTACAATATATATATATATATAGAGAGAGAGACAGAGAGACAGAGAGAGACAGAGAGAGAGACAGAGACTCTTTGTGGCAGCTAAGAATTGGGAACCAAGGGAATGACCATCAATTGAGGAATGACCAAAGAAGCTGTGGTATATGATTGTAGTGGAATGGTATTGTGCTATAGGAAATGACAAACAGGATGATCCCAGAAAAACCTGGAAAGACTCATATGAACTGATATATAGTGAAGTGAGCAGAACTGGGAGGACATTGTGCATAGCGACATATTGCAAGTATTGTTCAATGAGGAATCATGAATGACTTAACTACTCTCAGCAGTACAATGATCCAACACCATTCTAAGGGACTAATGATGAAGCATACTATCCACCCCCATAGAAAGAACTGAAAAAAAGAGCACTTGTGGATTGTACATATATAACCCATATCAGATTGCTTGATGTCTTGTGGAGCGGGAGGAAAGGAGGGAGGGAGAAAAATCTAGAATTTTTAAATCTTATGAAAATGAATGTTGAAAACTATCCTTACATGTAACTGGAAAAAATAAAATAAATGTTTGTTGCAGATCTTAAAACAAACAAACAAACAAACAAAAAAAGAAACACAACAGTGGTACAGTTTGTCTTTTTTTAAAGCATAGAATAGATGTTTGGTCTTGGACCTGAAATCAGGAAACCTGTGCTTGAATCTTGGCTTTACCATTTTTGTAACTGTGTAATATTGGAAAAAAATCATGCCACTCTCTCTGAATCTCACTTTTTCTGCTACAAAATTTCCAGGTCTTCTATCTTCATCAGCAGAGAAAGTTTCCACACAAGGCAACATCAGAAATTTTTTCAATTTTTTAAAGAGCTGAGGAAAAATGTTTTTTCCCACTGATACTTTTAAACTTTGATGGATCTGTCATCTCATTCATATGGGTCGTTTCTCTACAAGTACAGATCCCATCCTATCCTCATACTCATACTTCATAATATACTGCCTACCTCATGGGTTTGTTCTGAAATACCTATTAATGTTATTTATGAAATGAGTTTCATTGATGTCTTTCATCTTCTTACAATCATCATAATTTTCCCCATATCTCTCCCTGTAGAAAACCATTCCATATGGACAATATTTTAACAACAAAGAAGATAAAATACATCAACATAATTGATTTCTTTTGTTTAAATTTTTATTTTTTAATTTTTAATTTATTGGATAAAACAAGAATTTATATAACATAGTATAATAAAAAGATTATTGGACATGAAACTGCAAATCTAGTTTGTACAACTTGCTATTCCTCTTAAATATATAATAAAATATGAAAATTTCTTTTTTTCCCCTCCTCCTTCCTACCCTAGAGATGGCTACCATTAGATACAAAAACACACACATGCATGCATACATACATATGTAAAATTATTGTATACATATTTCTATTTATCAGTTATTTCTCTGGATGCAGATAATATCTTTCTTCATATGTCCTTTTTAGTTAATTTGGGTATTTATAATAGTCAAAATGATTTATTCTCTCAAAGTCATTTTTTCCCCTTTTTTTCTTTGCAGAGCAATGAGGGTTAAGCGACTTGCCCATGGTCACACAGCTAGTGTCAAGTGTCTGAGGCTGGATTTGAACTCAGGTCCTTCTGAATAAGGGCCAGTGCTTTATCCAATGCACCACCTAGCTGCCCCCTCTCAAAGTCATTCTTAAAACAATATTGCTGTTACTTTATACAGTGTTCTATTCATTTATCTCTTTATTATTTTGTGCAAGTCTTTCCATGATTTTTAAGATCATTGAGCTCATCATTCCTTTTAGCACAGTAGTATTCCATCACAATCATACACTACAACTTGTTCAGCCATTCCCTAATTAATAGAGATCCCTGCAATTACCAGTTCTTTGCCACCACAAAGAGAGTGCTATAAACTTTTAGGTGTTTTTCCTTTTTCCCTAAATCATCTTTGGAAATAGACCTAGTAGTGGTATTGCTGGGTCAAAGGGAATATATAGGCAGTTTCAAACTCTTTGGACATAAGAATTGTTGTTTTCATTGTATATGGTTTTTTTTTCTTATCTCCTGCTTCACTCTGTATCAGTTTGTGTAGATTTTCCACATGTATTTATCACATTTGTCATTTCTTAGAGCTCAATAATATTTCCATTACATTCATTTAACACTATTTATTCCCTAATCAAGGGGCATCTATTTTGTTTCCAATTCTTTTGCTATCACAAAAAGTGCTGTTTATAAATATTGTGTGGTCTATTGGTACTTTCTTCTTATTATCTTTCCCCGTTATGGCATAAGTCTAATAAGGATCTTTGGACCAAAGGATATGGACATTTTAGTTACATTATTTCTATAATTCCAATTGCTTCCCAAAAGACTGTCTTGATCCACAGCTCTACCAATAATGCAGCTAGTGTGCCTGTCTTTCCACAGCCCCTAAAAACATCAACTATAATATCTTTTGTCATCTATACCAATCTGTAGGGTATGAGGTGAAAACTCAGGGTTGTTTTAATTCACATTCTCTCTTCTCTATTAGTGATTTAGAGCATGCTTTTATATGGCTGTTAATGGTTTGTTGGTCTTTTGAGAACTATTTGTTCATATTCTCTGAACATATCTGTTGAAGAAAGGCTTTTGATCTTGTACATATCTGTTAGGGGTATGTACATCTTATCTAGCTACCCATCTACCCACCTACCCACCTATCTCTCTATCTATATATTTATCTATCTTTCTATCTATCTAAGATACCATGCCTTTATCTGAGAAATTTAATAGAGAGGTTTCTTTTTTCCTCACTTTGCTTTCCTTCTTATCCTAGGTGCATTTATTTTGTTTGTGCAGAAGTTTTTCAGTTTTATATAATAAAATTCATCTATTTTATCTCACATAGTTGCCTCTGTCCCTTGTGTGATTAAGGATACATCTCCTACCCATAGTGTAAAAAGCATATGAACTGATTCTTTTCTTTTTAAAGGTATGATATTCATAACTAAGATCATTTATCTGTTTAGAATGTATTGTGAAATTTAGTGAAAGGTGTTGTTTGAAACCCAGTTTCTGCCAGTTTGCTATTGAGTACTGGGTTATTGAGTCCCATTCTTTCTGATTCTCCCCTGTCTAGTCTGTTCCATTGATCTACCTCTCTTTTCTTTAACCAATACAAGATGGTTTTGATTACTTCTATTTTATAATATAATTTGAGGTCTGAAAGTGCTATATCCTCTCTACATCTTTTCATTATTTCTCTTGATATTCTAGTTCCTTTAGTTTTCCAAACAAATATTATTTTTTTCAAATTTTATAAAGTATTCATTTGATAATTTAATTGATATATCACTAAAACTGTAAATCAGTTTTGGTAGTATTGACATTTATTTTATTGGCCCAGCAACAAGCACTGAATACTCTTCTTGCTATTTATGTTGCTTTTTATTCCTTTAAGAAGCACTTTGTGATTGAATAAATATAGGCATTTTGCTGTTGATTTTTGAGGGTTTATTTTGTAGCCTACAACTTTGCTGATGCTATTGTCTCAATTAGGATCTTTTCTGACACCTTAGGATTTTCTAAATAAACCATTGTATTGTCAGAAAATATGGATGTTTTATCTCCTCTTTACCTTTCTTGATGTTTTTCATTTTTTTCTCTTGCATTATTACCATGGCTAGCATTTATAGAACTATATCAAATAACTGAGGGGAGAATGGACAT
Source organism: Dromiciops gliroides (assembly GCF_019393635.1). Taxonomy (NCBI): domain Eukaryota; kingdom Metazoa; phylum Chordata; class Mammalia; order Microbiotheria; family Microbiotheriidae; genus Dromiciops; species Dromiciops gliroides. The sequence continues at coordinate 347,231,200 of NC_057862.1, forward strand.
CCTTATTCATCTTGCTATTTTATTTTTTGTAAAAGATTTTAGTGTATCCCTATTATGTATGATGCTCGCTTTTGGTTTTAGATAGATATATTTTATAATATTAAAAAGGTCTTTCTCTGTTTATACTTTATAGAATTTTTAGTATAAATGAGTGTTAATTCTTCTCCTCTGTTTTTTTTCCCTCTCAGTTAAATTGTCAAGTGTGAGAAAATGGGTAGTTGTCTCCTCTCAATGAAGATATAACAATCCATCATACTCCTCTTTACCTGTTTGTAGGACAAAGGTCTCAGATCCCCTCTTCCCCCTCTGGCTAACAAAATCACATGGTTCAAAGAGCCCTGGTCTCAATAAGGTCTACTCTGGAGTTGTGTCCATATAAGGAAGAATAAGATCCACTCTTGAGTTATACCCTTATAAAGAAGAGGGGTGGGAATACTGCATTCTGATTAGCTAGTTTTTGAGAGTAGATTGTAACCCTTGAGTAATTAGACCAATGATGAAAAAGGGGAGAGTCCATTCACATTAGAGACTAGGGTATAAAACAGGGCCTGCAAGTCTCCTTTCTTTGCACCCACTAGCTGCACACTAGGGTGCCTCCTCACGAGAAGGAAATAAAAGAGCCTTTGTCACATCGCTACTGAGTTCGAGAGAATTATTGAGAAGAGGATTGTTTTTCTCTCACATCAAGCAAAACTCTCCTCATTTTCTGAACCTTTTTCTAAAAAGGATTTCCTTTTCTATTTTCTCTTCACTGTTTACCCTTTTCTCCCAATTATACATTTTTATTTTTTGTTTCCTGGCTCTTACACTCATTTAGTCATTCTTTTGTGCCTATAGTCCCTATGGAATTAAAGTTTCTAAGATACCTATTTTGGGTTCCCTCTTTTAAACATTTTCTCTGTTACTGTCTTGATCTTGCCCCTGACCCACTTTTTCTGTTGTATTTCACTCTTCAAAATATCAATTCTTGCAAGTGGCAGGATATTGCCCCATGCTAGGATTCTTCCTAAATCTCTAATTGTGCTTTTTATTGCTAAACCTTGCCCCTTGTCTTGGGTCATTTCCTCCCCCTTTGTCATTAAATCTCCTCACTGGATGGACCTTCCCTCTCACCTGGGGGTCAGTTGCTCTAAGTATTCTGATTCTTCTCTAAATTCAATATCTCTGCAGATTGTAGTCATTATAGGATCTCCCTCTTGCTTTATGGAATATCTGTTCCCCCAGGAAGGATTCATCAATTGTATCCCCTCCTACAACCAAAACAGGATTATTTTCTTCTTTCCCCTAACCCTTCCCCTCCCCCCATTTCAAGTCTTCCTTGTCTTTTCACCCATTCTTCTATAGACTTTTCTTCCCCTGAGAGCCTGGAGTTTTTTTTCCTTTAATTTTTAACCTTTGACTCGATTAGAGTGTATTACATATTCCCATCTTCTTCCCCTTTTCCCTTTTTTTGTGCCCTCCCGTTTTATAATTTAGTTCCTCAAAAATATTAATTCACCTTGTAAGGTGTCATAAGGTTTAGTTTATGATGTTCCAGGCCTGTTTCTCTACTATCACTTCTATTGGCCTTCTGATTTCATCCTTGTTTTCTTGTATACTTTAAAAAAGAAATCTCTTAATGGTCTCTTTGTTATTATTTTGTTGTTGTCCTTAGTTGTTATATTTGTTTAGCTTTCTTTTTTTTTTTTTTTTTTTTTTTTTTAGGCAATGGGGGTTAAGTGACTTGCCCAGGGTCACACAGCTAGTAAGTGTCAAGTGTCTGAGGCCGGATTTGAACTCAGGTACTCCTGAATCCAGGGCCGGTGCTTTAACCACTGCACCATCTAGCTGCCCCGTTTAGCTTTCTTATATTTTAATTGTCTAGGGTTTTTCAAAGGCAATAATTTGTCCAGATTTGGTTTTTTTTCTAGAAATTCTTTGAACACCTCTTTGTCTCTCAAATATATATTTTTTTCTTTAACGCTTAGGCTCAGATTTGTAGAGTGGATCACCTTGGGATGGCATCTTGAACTCCTTTGCTTTTTGGAACACATTCCATTTTTTCATGTGGTCTTTGGTGGATGCAGAATAATCTTGTGCTATTCAAATTTTTCTTTCTTTTTTATTTCAGTTTTCTCCTGGTCAACTTGAAGAATTTGTTGTTTGTCATTGGAGTTTTTGTATTTAACCAATATGCTTCTTATAATTAGCAGCAAAGGGTTTTTTTTTGTTGTTGTTGTTTGTTTGTTTTTTCTACTGTTTTCTGTATTCAGGAATTCTGTGCAGTTTTTTATATTATTTCTTGCATTATGTTATTTAGGTTTTTTGACTTGGTATTTTCTTCTGGGAGACCCATAATTGTTGTCTCTAAGATATTTTTCTTATATGGAGATCATGTTTTCTTTTAACATTATTGCTTTTTTATTCTCTTCCAGATTGTTCTTCACTTTTATGTATTTACATTTTAAATCAGTTATTCTCTCTTTTGTTTCTTTGGTACTACAACACCATGGATTCAAATTTCTCTATTCTACCAATTATTTTCACCATATAGGACATACAGTTCTTATTTCTTTCTTAAACCAGTAATTAACATCCTGCCTCATGGGTTTTGATTAATTTTCTTTTGTCTTGCAATGTGTGTTGATAGATGTCTGGATTCTTTTAGCTGACTTGAAGGCCATATTCCCTTCTGTTATTAACATCTTCTCATAAGCTTATGCTCATGATCTTTGACTGAATTTTCTTCCTCTCAAGATCTTTGGTCATTTCACTTTTTTTTTCTTCTCATATTAGCCCTATCATTCATTTTCTGACTCCTTTCTATTTGATTGTGGTTTCCCTAGAGTCTAGACCTCAAAGTGCTCTCAGCCTTCTTCTATGCTTGTCAATTCAAATTTTTACAGCCTCAGTCTCTGCCCTAAGTGACTCCTGGGGAGCCAGAACTGGCTCCATCTGTATTCTTGGCTCTTTCCCTCAGGTTTAGTAGAGTGTCACACAGCTACACACGTGTCCTGCCCTATTTCTCTCTGTTCCTTAGACTTCTAGCTAAGCTCTGTTGCAATACAGAGCACTCCTGTACTTTTGTCCCAGCCAGGACATGCTTCTGTGTTTTGGTTTTCTGTGGCACTGAGAGGAGAGGGGGTTTGAAGTTCAGTTATGTTGCAAGCCTGTGGGTTAGCTTGTATAGTCCTACTCTTATAATGTTGTATGTGGGTGGTAGTGATGGTGGTGGTGGTGGTGGTGGAGGTGGAGGTGCTGAGTGCATTAGGGATTATGGAATGGTGATTGGCCTTCCTGGCTGTTAGTTCATAGGATTGTTACCTCATTAGAGTTCTTGGTTCTTAAATTGTGGAAATAACTAAAATTGTTTTATCTTTTGTGCATAATTCTTATTTTGGAAAAGTTCAAGAGGTCATGAGGATTTGGCAAAATATCTAGTCCTCTATCTTGTTGGTCCTGTCTGTTATTATTATTATTATTGTTATTCCATAGTAGGTGTTGATATCCTTTCCTGCTGCAGATATACAAAAGTTTACAATTTTTCAACATTATTATCATTATGTTTCCTTCTCTTCCTCCTCTTCCTCTTCTATCTTTTCCTCTTCTTCCTGTTCTTTCTCCTCTTCCTCCTTCTTGCTCCTTCTCTTTCTCCTTGTCCTTCTAGCTCCTTTTCTTCCTCCTCCTTTTTCTGCCCCTTCTCTTCTTCTTTCTCTTCTCCTTCCTCTTTTTCCTCCTCTTCCTCCTTCTTTTCTTCCTTCTTATCCTCTTCCTCCTCCTTCTCTTCCTTCTCCTCCTCCTCCACTTAGATTTAAGTTCTGTCTCTGACACATGCTGGCTATATGGCCCTGGGAAAATAACATTACCTCTTAGAACTCTAGGCAACTTTGTAAGACTGAGTTCTAGCAAAGATGCCACTCTTCTCTGGTAGAGTTCTTCATCCAAGCCTTCTCTCTAACAGTGAAATCACATGTTCGGGCCCCTTCCCTAGTGGTAGACTTGGAGACAGGAAATCTGGACTTGAATACTGCCTCTGCTACTTTGTAGTTGGGAGACCTTAGGCGAATCACTATATATTTTTCAAACTCAATTTCTGCATCTGTAAAAGAAGGATAAAAATACTGTCACCACCTACCTCCCAGAACTATCATGAGGAAAATGTATGTAGTCCAATAGGACATCTCCATTCTATAGCACCTTACCTGCAACAGTCACGTGAGGCTAATACATACTAGCATTAACATCCTCATTTTATAGACGAGGGAACTGAGGGCTGCCAGTTAAAATGCCATGCCTGAAGGCATGCATCCAGCAAATGTTCAGAACAAGGAGTCAGATCTAGAACTTTGGGCTCTTGATCCAGCATCATGCAGCCTCGACTCAGAGGAGACTAAGAACAATGTAGGAGTAGTCTGGAAGTGCTTCCTGGAGGAGATGAACCTTGAGATAGGTATTGAAGAAATGGTAGGCTCTGCACAGATGAGAGGGAGACAAGTATATAGCAGAGGCTCTAAAAGGAGTTTTGGATCTGAGGGACACTCATAACCTGGTAACATAGATTGGGTCAGGTCCCATTGCCTTACAGTACCATCTTGGACTGCTTTTTTTTTTTTGTGAGGCAATTGGGGTTAAGTGACTTGCCCAGGGTCACACAGCTAGTAAGTGTCAAGGGTCTGAGGCCGGATTTGAACTCAGGTCCTCCTGAATCCAGGGTCGGTGCTCTATCCACTGCACCACCTAGCTGCCCCTTGGAGTGCTTTTTACTGGGCTCACCCCTAGTGACAGTTCTAGGAGTCCCCTGAAGGGCACTTGAATGTTTCAATAGCACTAAAAATTCTCTGAAAAGAGATTTTACAGTTTTAGTTTGGAAAATATTCCTTGTACCTAAGAGAAAGAAAAATTTATGCTTCTCTTCTTTAAAAAAATTATAGTATTTAGAGCTAAAAGGTACCTTACATCATTTTATAACTGGGTAAACCAAGGCCCAGAGAGGAAAAACAATTTACTCAAAGTCAAACAGTTATTAAATAGCAAACCCAGGATTTGAACCCAGGTCCTATAACTAGAGCCATGCCCTTTCCATAGTACCATACTGCACTGACTGCCTCTGGTGAGCAACAAAAATTTTATCAGGACCCAGCGGTGAACAGAAATAAATGGGCCGTCTTAGAATCTCAGCATGACAACAAGCAGGCTGTGGAACTCAGATGAATATTCACGTTTTGTTTGGTTTTCATGGGAATCTGTGTTTTTCAGAGCATTTCTTGTAGGCGGGGGTGGGGGGGTGGCTTGGACTTGTTGGTCTCTAGGGCCCCTTCCAGATCTAAATCCTATGATTTTATGATATGAGATATTTATTTGCTCTTGGCCTAGCGAGGAGAAGGAACAGTATGTGCTGTCCTCTGTCTGCTGAGATGATGCTACTGACCCAGTCTCAGTGCACAGGGCAGGCACTGGAATGGTTTGTTCCAGGAGTAGGGCTGTGTTTGCGCCTATCCACCCACACTCCTTGGCCCTGGCCCTGCCCTGTGACCCACAGCGCAGGCTTTTGAGACATCTCCTTGAGATTGAGGGTGCAGAGTCTAGCTATGGAACAGAGCAGAGCTCACTGGTACTCATAAGGGCTGAACTCAGTGACCTTGTTCTCGGGCTCCAACAAATATTGCTAACCAGACACATAAAGGAACAAGAGGATTAGAGGGAGCAGAATCAGGGAGGACATGACCTTGATAAAAGAGACCAGAGTAGAATTTGTTCAGGCCTAATGAAAACTATTTGCAAGGCTGTTTTAGATGGAAAGTTCAGTGCAAAAAAATTGCTCTAATTAAATGCCATCTCTGGGCTTGGTGAACAGGCGGTCTCTCCATGTGTGCCTTCCTCTCTCCATCTCATAAAAGGCCTGGCTTCCTTGAAGATGCTGCTTAGTACAGCCTCCTCATGTAGGGGGCTTTTGTTCTTTCCTTCTTCAAATTACTTTGTATTTATTTATCTGTGCATGTTTTATTCCCCCCGTTGATGCAGGCTCACTGAGACAGTGAGGTGGTATCGGGGATAGAGCACTGAACTCATACTCTGTCTCCGACACTTAGTAGCTGGGTGATCTAAGCAAGTCACCTAATCTCTCCCAGTTGGCAGCTTCTTTATCTATAAAATGGGAATAGTATAAAATGGAAATAATTAAAACCACTTATCTTAGAGGCTTGTTATAAAGTGTTTTGCAAACCTTTAAGTGCTATAAAATGTCAGTTAGGCTCTTATTGAGGGCAGAGACAGTTTCATTTTTATCTTTGTAATCTCCCTGTGTCTGGTTAATAAAAGCTTGTTGAATTGGTAGGCATTGTCTGTTAGTCAACAAGCATTTTTTTTTTGAGGAGCAATGAGGGTTAAGTGACTTGCCCAAGGTCACACAGCTAGTAAGTGTCAAGTGTCTGAGGTTGGATTTGAATTCAGGTCCTCCTGAATCCAGGGCCAGTGTTCTATCCACTGTGCCATCTAGCTGCCCCCTCAACAAACATTAATTAAGCACCTACTATGTGCCAGGTACTGTTCTTAGTATAGAGGATGCAAAGAAAGGCAAAAATAGTCCCTGCCCTCAAGGAGCTCTCAGTCTAATGGGGAAGATGACATGCAAACAGCTATGTGCAAACAAGATATAGACAGGATAAACCGGAGATGGTTCAGAAAGAGAAAGAAGGCACTAGCCTTAAGGCTTCTTGCAGAGGGTGAGATTTTAGCTGAGATTTGAGGGAAGCCAGAGAAGTCAGTAGGCAGAGAGGAGGAGGGAGAGATGTCCAGGCGTGGGACAGAGCTAATGAAAATCAGAAGTCAGTAGGTGGAATGGCTTCTTTTGTGAGGAACAGCACAGAAACCAGTGTCACTGGATCACAAAGTGGGGGTGGGGCAGCAGGAGGAGTAAGGCTAGTAAGGTGGTTAGGAGTACAGATAGGTTATGAGGGGCCTTGAATGCCAGAGGATTTTATGAGACAGCTCTGAAAAGGAGTCAGAAGAACTGGGCTCAGTCAGATTCAGGTCCTGATACTCACTAACTGAATGAGCATGGTCAAATGGCTTCCTTTATTGATCTTTGACTTTCCTAATCTATAAAATGGGATAGTTGGTCTAGGTGAGGTCTAAGAGTTCTTTCTAGCCCTAATTCCTATGAAACCTAAAATCTAATACTAGTGTGCTCAAATGCTCACACCTACATAAAAACCACTCAACTTTTGCCCTTTTAAATTAGTCAAATTTAGTAAACATTTATTGAAAGTAAGACATTGTGGTAGCCAAGTGATGACAGGGATACAACGATAAATAGCAGAGGGTCCCTTCTCTTAAGGAACCTGCAATCTGTTCCTCAGGATTGAGGTATGCCTTTTCCCCTACCCACTTCTAGACAACCCTGAGATCCAGTTTCTGAGCTTTTTAATTTGGATGCAAATATAGGATAAAGAAGCATCCATCATCTCTTTCCTACTGCTCCTTTCCTGCTCTGAATAGGTATAGGTTCCTAGAGACTGGACAGAATATATAATCCAATTTAATTAAATCCAACAAATGTTTATTTGATATCCACAATGTTCAAGGGAAGAGAACTCTTGGTGTAGTGGACAGAGAACTGGTGGTGGTGTCAGGAAGACCTGGGTTCAACTCTTGTCTCCAAGACAGAATGGCTGTGTCTTAACCTTCCAGTGATCCATATAACTCTTGAAGACCATCAGGGTCAGAGGACCTGGATTAAAATCCTGTCTTTGGCGCTTACCTCTGTGACCTTGGGCAAGTCACTTAACCTTCCTGAACATCTCAGTTTCCATATCTGTTAAATGAAGGGGTTGGATTAAATGACCTCTAAGATTCCTTCCAGCTCTATAGCTAGGATCCTAGGTTGTAGAACAGGAGAGGCCTTGTAAGGAGTTCTCTAAACTAATGGAATTGCATATATGGTTTCCCCCCAAATGATCAATGCATTTGGTTAGAGATATCAAAATGGTACCTGTTGTCAAGAAACTTACATTATATGGGGAGGGTGGAGGAGGAGGCTGCAGACAAAGACAAGATTTTTTTTTTTTGGTGAGGCAATTGGGGTTAAGTGACTTGCTCAGGGTCACACAGCTAGTAAGTGTTAAGTGTCTGAGACCGGATTTGAACTCAGGTACTCCTGAATCCAGGGCCAGTGCTTTATCCACTGCGCCACCTAGCTGCCCAAAACACAAGATATTTTGAGGAGAGGTCATTGAAGTCACTTTCCCAAGGTCTCATATGAGAGTAAGGAGCAGAGCTGGGACTCCAAATCCCATGCTCGTTCCTCAGCATTATAGGAAGCCCACAATAACTGGTGTAATCAGGGAATGCTTCCTGGAGGAGATGGCATCTGAACTTGAAGGAAAAGTGATACTTTTGAGAGGCAGGAATAAAGAGGGCATACATTCTACACAGAATCAGGAAACAGAATGTCAGATCTGGAGAACAGCTAGTGTTGTTCCATTTTGGCTGGAACATATGTGACGAGATGTCTGGGAACAGCTTCCCTTAGTCCAGGTCCAGACCCCGCCAAGGACCTGGGGCCCCATTCATGGCGCTGGCCTCTGGGCCAGTCTTCATTTGTACACAGTTGGCCTGCTTTTCCTTTGGTAAGGAGATACCATTTGCCCATCATCGAGTACAGCCCAGCTGCCGAACTTGCTCTCTCTACATTCCATCCGTGCTTTCCTGATGGGCTGCTGTCTGCCCATTATGTTTATTCCTTCTTCCCACCCAGTTCTGAGCCAACCTTTACCATCTCCACAAATCTGACTTCCTGATGTGGGTCATATGCCCCCATGACTAGAGTTCTCTAAGGATGCTTGCCTTTCTTACAGATCTGTGATGGCCTATGAGATCATCCTGTCATGGCGTGCTCCTCCTTTGGAAATTCTTGCTGAAGTTCCTGCCTGCGTTGTTAGTGCAGGTGAGACGTGCAGTCCTCATACTCAGAAGGTGAAGATGATATCTGCTTTGAAAAAGGAGGCTTAAGGAAGGTAGCAGCACCCATGGTAGTATTTGGGCTCAGTAATTCAGACCTGGGCCAAAACCATGTGATTTCATTTCTGGAAAAAAAAAAATGTAGCTCCGACATTACCCATGCTGGGCAATGAGGAATTTCTCATGTTCCCAAAGCTTTCAACAATGCTCCATTATTGTCTCATGAGTCATAAATGGGCCAGTGCCCATGGAAAACCATGTGTCCCAGTTCAGGGAGTACAGCTCACTGCAGTATATTTGAACAAATTTCATAGGTTTCAATTCAACCATGGTTTATTATTGTCATTACTAGGATTATTTTCTCACTATCGCGGAAAACTTGTTATATACAGAGGGACTTCTGAACACAAAGAGCTATCATGCATTTACATGAAATATTGTGAAATATGGCGCAGTGACCCAAGTCCATTGCATAGGAGTGGGAATGTGGGTGTAGAGTGGAAGTGAAATGCTAAGTCTTAGCTGAATTTGTAAAAGAGGCAGCCTGTTGGGGTGTATAGAGAGCCTATGGACTCTCTGACCCTGCACAAGTTACTTTGCCTCTCAGGGCCCTAAGCTTGCTTCTTTCTTTCTTTCTTTCTTTCTTTCTTTCTTTCTTTCTTTCTTTCTTTCTTTCTTTCTTTCTTTCTTTCTTTCTTTCTTTCTTTCTTTCTTTCTTTCTTTCTTTCTTTCTTTCTTCCTTCCTTCCTTCCTTCCTTCCTTCCTTCCTTCCTTCCTTCCTTCCTTCCTTCCTTCCTTCCTTCCTTCCTTCCTTCTTTCTTTCTTTCTTTCCTTTTTGTTTTTTGTTTTTTTGGTGAGACAATTGGGGTTAAGTGACTTGCCCGCAGTCACATAGCTAGTTAAGTGTCAAGTGTCTGAGGCCAGATTTGGACTCAGGTCTGCCTGAATCCAGGGCCAGTGCTCTATCCACTGCGCCACCTAGCTGCCCCTACCTAGGCTACTTTCTAAGACTATAAATATCAGAAAGGGTACCTACCTGCATTGACAGGGGATGTTTCCCCAAGCAGGAATTATCTGTACTAATAAAAACACCGTTCTAGTCCCTATTCTGTTTTTGCAATGCGTATAGAGGCAGCTCATGGATCTAAGAATACTGCTTGATTATAGCCAATCATTACAAGTGTGGTGGAGAGCTATATAAGCACTGTAACTTAGGGAGGCAGTGTGCTATATTGGAAAAAACACTGGGCCTGCAGGCAACAGAATTAAGTTCAAATCCTGCCTCTGATGGTTATTATATATGTATATTATATATGATCTTGGGAAAAGTTACTTAACTTCCGTGGGTCTCAGTGTAACCTGTAAAATGTGGGTTTAGACTAGGTATCCTCTGAGTTTCCTTCCAGCTCTCTATCTAAGGCCTGGATCTGGGCCTCAATGCCATAAGATCCTCCTGGCAAGATTTACTATGATAATCTATGTCTGGTTGTTCTTACCCTCCTAGACTTTCTTTACCTTGGCAATAAGAAGGCTGGGCTGAAAGGGAAGTATGGGGTATGATAGTGGCAATGAGGCACTACCCCCTGCTGTCACAGGTTAGCAATGTGTTACCCCTTTAGATCAGCCCTGGACCCCCTCACTGCCATGCTCTTTTTTTTTTTTTTTGGCAGGGCAATGGGGCTTAAGTGACTTGCCCAAGGTCACACAGCTAGTAAGTGTCAAGTGTCTGAGGCCAGATTTGAACTCAGGAACTCCTGAATCCAGGGCCGGTGCTTTATCCACTGCGCCACCTAGCCACCCCTGCCATGCTCTTTTTCAGTCTCTCACCCATAGCAACACTCTATAGCTCTTTTACCACCTTCTTCCCAAACCTAAATTTTCCTCCCATGTTCCTTTCTATATCTTGCAAGTTTCCTTTACCACTCTGTTGGTGAAGGATATTAGATTAGATTAGATTATTATGATTAATTAACTAGCATTTATATGGTGCTTTAGAGTTTTCAAAGTGCTTTATGAATGCTATTTCATTTGATCCTCAAAACAACTGTGTAGTTGTAGTGGATGTTATTATTATTCCTATTTGTAGATGATTAAACTGAGGCAGACAGAGATTAAAGGCTGTGTCTAGGGTCACACAATTAATTTCAAGTGAACTGATTTGAACAATATTCACCTGTTGTAAACACATAATTATGAACCTAGGTACAGAAGTTTATTTTGTGTGTATCTGTATGTGTACATGTATGTGAATGTGTACGAGGGATTCTCTAAGACTAAGTTATAACTGTGTTGCCATTTTGGATTGGTGGAGGGAGTTTTTCAAGGGCTTGTTCAGCTAGGTGGCATAGTGGATAGAGCACTGACCCTGAAGTCAGGAGCACCTATGTTCAAATCTCACCTCAGACACTTACTAGTTGTGTCACCCTAGGCAAGTCGCTTAACCCCGATTGTCTTAAAAAAAATCTAGGGCCATCTCCAGTTGTCCTGATGTGCATATTTCCACTGGAACCAGATGGCTCTGGAGGACAGAGTGAGGTTGGTGAACTTGCACAGCCCTTGCTCACTTCAATTCAGTGCAATTCATGACATCACCTTGATGTCATGGTGTTCTTCAGGAAGGAAGGACAAAACGACAACAACAACAAACAACAACAACAACTCTATACCAATAAAATCAAAAGTCTTGACTAAAAAATCATGAACCAATGAGTAAGAAGTTTCTTGGATGCTTACTTATACCCAGCTTTATAGATAATATGCATAGAAAAAACTTCAAACTACCAATTGAGATGTATCCTAATAGTTTGTATTTAAGTTAGTTATTCAGAGCCCAGAACTCCTTTCTCAAAGAAATAACATTTAGGGGAAGCAGTTTGATGTAGGTGAAAGAGAGCAAAGGACTGGTGTCTGCAGATCTGGGTTCTACAAGTTGGAGGTGGTTAGTGGTGGGGGGAAATTCAGCTGTATGTAACATTTCCTTCTCTTCCACCATCTTGGGCCCCCATGTACCCCATTGGGCACATCAATGAATCATTCTGTCACTTGTAAAATGAAAAGTTTGAATTCTCTAATTCTATGACTTAGTTAGGCCCCTGCCAGGCCTGATATTCCATACTCTATGGCCTAAAACCCTTTCTATGAATTATAAATAGTGCTTAGAATCCTAGGCTAGTCCAGAAAAGACTACTTAATCCACAGTGGAGCTGAAATACTGTTTGCTTCCACTGAATAACAGGAGCAGCCTTGGATTTGGTGGGAAGAAGGAGAAGGAAGAGGTGGTAGTACTTTTCATACATGAAGGGAATCACTTGAAAGCCTGGCATTTGTAACTATGCATATGCATGTATAATATGATTATAGTAACTTTGTTATTTTTCCTAGACATATTTAAGTCAATTCATTTTTTTCAATCATGTATTAAGCACTTACTATGTTTAAGGCACCATGCTGGGTGCTGGAGGAAATAAAAATTTTGAGTAAGACATGATTTCTGCCCTCTTAGAGTCTGTTGGTGCAGTGTTAGATGCTTGGAGTTAGAGACATGGGTTCGAGTCTCGGCTCTGCCATTTACTACCTGTCTGACTTTGGGAACATCATTTAACCTCTCTAGGCCTCAGTTTCCTCATCTGTAAAATGGAGTTGGATTAAATGACCTCTAAGGTCCTTTCTAGATCTAAAACGAAGAGCCTAATTACTTTTTTTTTTGGCCCTTTAAGATTTGTAAAGCAGGGCAGCTAGGTGGTGCAGTGGATAAAGCACTGGCCCTGGATTCATGATGACCTGAGTTCAAATCTGACCTCAGACACTTGACATTTACTAGCTGTGTGACCCTGGACAAGTCACTTAACCCTCATTGCCCCCCACACAAAAAAATAGAATAAAATAAAATAAAAAAGCTTTGTAAAGCACTTTTCCACCCACAAGAACACAACAACCTTGTTAGGTAAGTTATATAAATATTATTAATTCTGTTTTACAAATGAGGAAACTGAAAAAAACAAACAAACCCCCAGCCCCCCCAAAAAAAGCCAAATGAGAAAACCGAGACTCAGAGAATTTAAGAGATTTGCTTATGGTAGTACAGCTACTAATAAATATCAGAGGCACCGTAATACATATAAAATAGAATAGTATAAATTAGCATACAAATAAATTAGAAAGGTAGAAAACAAAAATGCTTTCTGAAAGCAACTTTTAATTGAATTGGTGTCAGGCCATTCCAGGCAGGAAGGGAGTCAGAATTTTCCTAAGAACCCAAGCTTGTCTAACTCGAGGATTCTTTTTTTTCTCATCATCCCAGAACCCTAAAAATCTATTTTGGGGACACCCTTTTAGTGTCTCTGTTTCTACTTTCTAAACTTCTCAGGGCTTTTGATCCCTTTCTTTATTCTGGCTAAGGTATAGTCAAACTCTTTCCTTCTTTAATTGAATGGAAATACAGTTAGAGTTTTCCCAAAAAATTTAATAGGCAACAAAAGGGAAAAGCAAAATAAAAATATTAGAACAAAGCATAGTCCGACGAGTTTACAGAGCTCTGCAATCTTGACCTAAGACATCTGCAGTCTCACCACAAGTGCCATCTCACCCATTCCAGTTCCTTAACTAATTCTTGTCTAAAGAACTGGTTGAGGAGAGCCCAAAGGTTCTGTCTGGAACCAAAGATTCTCCTCTGGCCCTTCAGATCTTTCTGGAGAGACTTTTGTGGATGCCTTCTTGGCTTCAAGTTAGAAAAAGTTGGGTTCCAATCTCACCTTATATACTATATGTGTGACTGTGGGCAAATCTATCTTTGTCTTATCTGGAGAATGAGGGTGAGGCTCAGTTGTCTCTAAGGCCCTTTCTATTCTTTTTTTTTTTTTTTTTTAGTGAGGCAATTGGGGTTAAGTGACTTGCCCAGGGACACACAGCTAGTAAGTGTTAAGTGTCTGAGGCTGGATTTGAACTCAGGTACTCCTGAATCCAGGGTCGGTGCTCTATCCACTGTGCCATCTAGCTGCCCCTGGCCCTTTCTATTTCTAAATCTGACTCTATGACCCTAGGAATCTGTGGCTACTTAGACTTGGAAGGCCCATTATTTCTCCATATTGATTTCTTTGCCAAGGTTGGTTTGCCAAAAGCATGTTATATCAGCCAGTTGTTAAAGTTAGTCCTATCCTTAGGGAGAAAATGACCTCCTGTCCTGTTTTTCTAATTCACTGGGCCTTCTGTCCCACTTCTCCCCAAGTGCTAAGTGCCACCTTTATTCCTAGAGCCTAGCTCTCACATGAACAATTTCTCTAAACTCTAATAGGGACCTACTTTCTTTTTAATGTTTCAAAACCTGTTCAACCTTCTACCAAGCTCCTATTTCAAACATAAAAAGCACCTTTATTTCATGCTTACTAGCAGAATTAAAATGGTGGTCATTTCCTTACTTTGATAAATGTCATTATTTCCCCTCCAACTCCCTACCCCCATCCCGGATCACTTAGTAGACCCCTTCACTTCCTTCACTTGTCTTTGGATAATATTATCCAGGTCTTCCCAGGTCTCCCAGAACCCCACTTTATAATTATATAATATCACAAATCTTTCAGGCAAAACAATTTCTAGTCACATTATTCAGTACAGGTAAAATACCAGGTGGATTCTTTTTTTCTTTCTCCTTCAGTAGGAGTTTAGATTTCTGTTTATCTCCCTCTTATGTATAAAAAGTATGTGAGATTTTTCATTGTTAGGGATGTGTTTGGTTCTCAATCAATTCCATCTCTCCCATCCCCCCTACTCAACAAGTCAATTAGGAGGAAACTAGGTGATCCATTTGATAGACTGCTGAACCTGGAGTTAGGAGAGCCCGAGTTCAAATCTGGCCTCAGATACTAGCTTTGTGACTCTGGGTAGATCACTTAACATTTGTCTGCCTCAGTTTCCTCATCTGTAAAATGAGGACAATAATAATACCTACCTCCCAGGATTGTTATGAGGATAAAATGATATTTGTAAAGTAGTGCTATATAAATGTTACCAATTATTAGTAGTACTAGAATTAATAGTACAGAAGACCAGTTATTTCACTGAGAACCTCAATGTTGCAACCTCACTAGTGGCTGAGTAAGCTTTTGCTTGAGCTAAGGATCTAGAATCATGGAATCATGGCATATCAGAGGTGGAAGGGACCTTAGAACATGCAGTGGTACAGAGCTGGGAGGAACCTTAGAACATGGAAAGTTAAGCTTTTTTTTTTTTTGGTGGGGCAATGAGGGTTAAGTGACTTGTCCAGGGTCACACAGCTAGTAGATGTCAAGTGTCTAAGGCCAGTTTTGAACTCGGGTCCTCCTGAATCCAGGGCTGGTGCTTTATCCACTGCTGCCATTTAACTGCCCCCACACTAGGCTTAAACAAACTTTAGAACATAGAACATGGACCGTTAATGCTGAAGACTATATATATATATATATATATATATATATATATATATATATATATATATATATATATATATATGCTATCAGATCTAGAAGGTATTTTAGAACACAGACTGACAAAGCTGGAAGGAATTTTGAAAATCACTTGGTCTAAGCCCCTCCTTTTGCATATAAAGAAGATAAAATGATCCCATAGATTCCCAAAGAATGTTGGTTCCAATGTCAATGTTCTACTCTGCCAGTGGAGAGGAAAATGTTGACTTTTAGTCAGAGCCGACAACTGTATACAGTATCCAGTGAAGTTCTAGGACAGAAAAATGAAGAATGAAAAAAAAAAGTTACCTCTAATGATTAGGAGAACTGAACTTGATCACCACAGAAAATCAATGAGGGGGAGTTGGACAGATTGACTATCTGGAATTCTTTGTTATAAATAATCAATTACTCATCAACAAGGAGATTTTTTCACACTCACCTCACATCTTCTCATCTCTTCCACTTTCACTGGACCCTTATAGACTGTACCTACCCTATTTGTATCTCCTTCTACAGAAGGATATAGCAGAAAGGGTACTGGATATGGAGGAAGAAGACCTAGGTTGAAATCCTGCCTTTGAAACTTGTTACCTGTTTGACCCTAGATTAATGATTTCATCTCTCTGAACTTTCCTCATCTGTAAAATGAAAGGGTTGGACTGGATGTCCTTTAAGATCCATTTGAGCCTAAGAGCTTGTGCCCCTTTGATTTGTGATCCTAATTAAAACATATAGGCCTCATATATCAAAAAACGGAAGTACTTTTGGCTGTCTTTTATTTCAGGTGCTTTGATGGAGCTGATCTTGTTGATGAGTGGTTCTGAGTCATTGGTCAGCTGGGTATTTGTTCTGTGATCCATGGGGTAAAATAAAAGATTCGTGAAATTCTAGTCTTGGCATCATGGGAATTTGCCTAGCCTGCTTTATGGAGACAGTCTGACTCTGATTCAGGGGGCCTTGGAAAGACGTTCAAAAGATTCCTCCTTTCCCTGAAATAGCCATGCATTTTTTTAAAAAGAGTCTTGAAACTGTTCTGATACTGGAATTTCCCTCTGTGTTTATTTTCATATCTGCGGTGATGATCTTTTGCCACCAGAAGACTTTAAATGAATCACTTCAGATATTGCTTTTAATGTTTCCCAGACGAAAGGGGACTGGCTCTTTTCATTTTCTTGAAGCCTGAGAGGGCAATACTCACTTGGCCACCCCAGTCCATTCCCTGGAACTGTTTCTTGGGGGGAAACAGACAGACATTTCTTGTCTTTCTGGGAAGTTTTCTCATACCAAGCACTTCATCATAAGGCTCTCTCTTCACGTTATAAGGAAAAAAAGACTGATATAAATAGCCTCATCTTAACAGGTTCAAGATGTTCTAGGTGGAGCTTCCTTTGGTAGCCACTGGCAAGGCTTGACCTTTGGAGGCTATTACACTTAGGGACAGAATGACCGCAGGACACCGGCAATACGCTCGGCTCTTTCTTCCTCTTCTAGGTCACTGGTGTGGTTCTGTATCTTGGTCACGAGCCATTAACAGATCAGTGGCTCCAACTTATGGGAACCATTTCCTTAATCCTTGGGCCATATCTACAAAAAAAGCCCAAGGGCCTTTATACTGAAGGAAACCTATAAAGGTATAGTTTATTTGAGCACATAGGACTGAAGCTTAAAGGGTCATCTAGTCTGAGCTCCTCATTTTTTAAGAGGAAGAAACTGAGGCCCAGAAAAGTGATTTCCTCAAGGTGACATAGGTGCTAACTATTGAACTGAGAAGGATCTTAGAACACAGAATGTCAGAACTGGAATTGACCTTAGATCATACAAATGTTAGAGCTGGAAGGGATCTTAGAACACAGGTTGTTACAGTTGGGAGGTTCTAGATCATAGAACACAGAATGTCAGAGCTGAGAAAGACCATATCATAGACTTTCAGATTCAGGAGAGATCTTAGAATAGAGACCGACAGAGCTGAAAGGGAGCTTAGAAATGATCTAGCTCAAGCCCTTCATTTTGTATATAAGGAAACTGAGGCGCACATAAATAAGATGACTCTACAGTTTCCCAAAGGATGCTGGTTCTAATCTCTGTGTAATGCTAGGAAATGCCCCTTCAATGGAGAGGAAAATTAGTTGTGAGCTAGAGCCAGAAATTGTAGTTAGTATCAGGTTAACTACTAACACAGGAAATATAGAATTCAAAGGAACAAAAACTGATTCCATTGACTAGAAGGACACAAGTCAATCACCAAGGTTTTTTTTTTGTTTGTTTGTTTTTTTGTTTTTTTTTGCGGGGCAATGGGGGTTAAGTGACTTGCCCAGGGTCACACAGCTAATAAGTGTCAAGTGTCTGAGGCCGGATTTGAACTCAGAAACTCCTGAATCCAGGGCTGGTGCTTTAACCACTGCGCCACCTAGCTGCCCCTAATCACCAAGATTTTAACATTAGTCCTCTTGACTTCCAGTCCAGTGACCTTTCTGTCACACTGCACCACTTCATGGGCCCCAGTGACTCAGTTATAGGAATCTATCATTCAAAGAATCTCAAGGCCCTGTTCTGTTACAGGGATAGGAGGCATTGAGCCAAACCAAATAATTAGCACTCAGGAAGAGGGTCAAAATGGCCCATGAGCTGGGCTTCTTCAATCTCATTATTGTGCCTAACGATTGTCCAGTACCTTCAAATGTTGTTTTAGATCAGAACCAACTCTACATGGGAGGAATGAGTGGCCCAATACTTGGGGGCATCTGATATGAGGGGCAAACAATCAGTGTTTCCACTGCTCTTCCTCCTCAGCATTCCAACAATTCCCACTGTTATTTTTGAATTAAGATCATATCTCTAGCAGGGCTCGCCACTTAAGTGGAAATATATTATGAAGAGGGAAAGCTTTTAACTCACTCTCATAGGCATGTATTACTTTATCAGATCATTTAAGCTTAAACATGAGGAGCTTTGATTACTTGGTCTTGAATGCCCCATCTGGCACTAACATTGCAGGGTCTAAAATCTTCTCAGAAGGTCCACATTTTATATTCTAAGGCATCATCCAGCTTTGACATCTTATGCTTTAAATATTATTCTGGGTGGCTAGGTGGTGCAGTGGATAAAGCACCGGCCCTGGATTCAGGAGTACCTGAGTTCATATCCAGCCTCAGACACTTGACACTTACTAGCTGTGTGACCTTGGGCAAGTCCCATTGCCCCCCCCCAAAAAAAAATTTAAAAAAATTTTATTCCCATTCTAATATTTTATCATTTACATTCTAGGGTCTCTTCTAGTTCTGATATTCCATGTTTTCTTTTCTAACTTGCCATCAGTTCTGATGCTTTGTGGTTTTAATGATTCTAATTTTAATGATGCTAGACTCTTGCAACTTTGATATACTCTGATTCTGTGATTCCACATGGAGCAAAAAGTAATATGCTTAGGGAATAGATAAGAGGGAGCTTAGAAAAACTCTAGAGTATAGATTGGCTGTTGTATTTTGAGGATGGGCAAGGCTAGGGTATTTCAGTAGAAAGCCTAAGAAAATGAAAGATTGACACGAGGGCATGGGAGTAACGCCAATTTACCTACTTTACCATTTCACCTAGCCTGAAATTAACTGTTAAGGGTACAGCACCTGGCTCTTTTCCTCTCAATATAACTTAGGGGTTCTTAACTTAGGATCTAGGGGTCCTTGGACAAATTCTAGGGGGTCCATGAACTGGGATGGGGAAAAATTCTCATCTTTATTTTTACTTACTTCTAAATCAAATGTAGATCCTTGAATTGTTTAAAAAACATTATTCCTAGAAGAGCACCAGAGGTTTTATTAGATTGCCAAAGGGGTCAAAAAAAGGATTAAGAACCCCTGGACCAGATGTTGTCCTGACTAAAGAAAAAAATGGGGTGAAGGAGAGATGGACAAATAGATGCAGAGAAGGCAGGCAGGCATGTGCCTAGTACTTTTCAAAGGGGAGAATTGGGCCGAATGGGTTAATGTATAATCAACATCCTAGGGACAAATGGAGGATCTTTGAAGTAGCATCTAACCTTCTGGCTCCTTCAGGACCAAATGAAGCTTCCTCACTCCTCCTGGCTGGAGAGTTATGTATCTGTACAGTTTAGCTTGATATGGCAAAAGCACACGGAGACTTTTCAGTTGAAGAATATTAAGTTCAGATGATTCCGGTGGTTGTTGGCCACCACCTCCTACCAGGATGCACTTCTTTTAAGCACTCTAGATAGCACTCGATGGCGCCATCTCCTACTAGAATAGACTTCTTCTTAGCACTTTATAATCAATTGTTAATTTCTCAAAATAGCCAAGAGTCAGATTGGAAAAATGAGGCTCAGGGAAATAAAGTGACTGGACCCAGGTTCACCCAGAAAATTAAAAAAAAAAGAGTTTTGAGCCCTCTCAGACACATTTTTAGGGATCTGGTCCTGGCTCCAGGAGATATTTTTAAGTAGATGACATTTATTTTGGCATCTCCTTGATGTGTTAGAATTCTTCCCGTCAACCAAACATTCCCAGAGGAACCTTGTGCTTCAGGTGGCCTCCTTCTCCTCCTAGAATTTCCCTTAAGTAAGAGGGTCTGGGTCCTAAACCTTGTACTCTATTTTCTCTACCCCACACTCTCCAATAAGACTTACTGGCCCTTTGGTTTAGAATTCAGGTTAGGATTCCTTTCTTAGAGCATTATTAGATGACTAGCTTCTTATCTTTAAGCCAAGGTGATAATGGCTGATAATGGCTTAATGTGTTGGTTTGTCAAGCATTTGCATTTTAAAGGATGGTTCTGGTCCATCAGTCACCAAGAAGTTATTAAGCTCTTACTATGTACCAAGCACAGTGCTAAGTACTGGGGATACAAAGAAAGGCAGACAGTTGACCTCAAGGAGCTTACATTATAATGGGAGAGACAAGAAAATATGTGCATATAAGAAATACGGAGTCTAAATGGAAGGTAATCTCAGAGAGGAGGGCACTAGCACCTAATGGAGGGGGATTACCCTGGAAAGGCTTCTTGCAGAAGAGGGAATTTGAAATGAGTCTGAAAGGAAGACAGAAGTGAGGAGGGAAATCACCCTAGGCTCTGGGAACATCCAATTCAAAGGGGATGGAATGGTAAATCTGATATTCAATGAATAGAAAGTCAGCCAATGTGGCTGGATTATAGATTAAGTGGAGGAAATAAAATATAAGAAGACTGATAGGAAGAGGTCAGATTATGATGAGCTTTAAACACCAGAGTAGTTTGTATTATATTGATTCTAGCATGTGTAAATAATATGGAACCACTGAGTATGGTGGTAACATGGGCAGATCTAGGCTTTAGAGAAATTCACTTTGGCAGCTGAATGAAGGATGGATTGGAAGTAGAGTGACCAAATTAGGAAGCCATTGCAATAGTCTAGGAAAGAGTTGAAGAGGGCCTGTACTGGGAGGGGCGGGGGGGTTGGGCGGGGGGAGGAGTGACCCTGTAAGTAGAAAGGGGTTGTCAAGGTAGAAAATGATAAGATTAACATCTTAACTCAGTCATTCAGTAATATCCCAGGCACCATTATGCTAGGGCTAGGACAACAAAGCCAAAAAGGCAACAGTCTTTTCTCTCAAGAGATTTATTTTCTTTTGTTGTTGAAGACAACATGATGTAGATATATGTATATATTCTTTTTTTTTTTTTTTGCTGGGCAATTGGGGTTAAGTGACTTGCCCAGGGTCACATAGCTAGTAAGTGTTAAGTGTCTGAGGCCGGATTTGAACTCAGGTACTCCTGAATCCAGGGCCGGTGCTCTATCCATTGTGCCACCTAGCTGCCCCTGTATATACTCTTCTAATGGTGGAGATTTCAGGTGAGACAGGACTATTTGCGACTGGAACATGGTGAGGTATTTTTGGGAAGAGGAGCTCCTCAAATCACATGGAATTCTAGGACTGGTCCTGCCAGAGAGTTTACTCCTGGGAGGAAGCAGCAGATATGAAAAGCAGACAATTTTGTTAGGGTTAGCCTTCAGTCTGCAGATGCTGCTTTGGAAAGGGGACGAGCTGCTTGAGTGGCCTGAGGGAGTTGTGTCTGTGGAAAAAGACAGATGTGGATTGGACACATCTTAACCCTGCTAGGATGGGCTTAGGTGGTACAGGAGTCCTGCCAAGGAGAATGAACTGCCCAAATGGGATTCCAGTGCAATTGGTATTTGATTTTTCTAAATTGTGATGGGCTGACATTCTTCTCTTGTGGTCGAGTTTGTAATAACAGAGACTATGACTCTAGTTTTGCCAAAATGGAAAAAAAAAATGCTATCTAGTGGATTTTATTATGGTTCTTAAAGATTTTTTTTATTAAATATGTAGCTCAATAAGCCTTTAAAGTTTTTCTGAGAAGCTGGTGAAGCCAAGTCACAGTCCCAGGGATGGGTGTGGGTAGGAGAGGGATGATGCTGAAGCGGGCAGATGCCAGTGCTGTTTAAATCGATTTGTTCAATTTCACCTAAAAATGGAGCAACCTACGTAAGTAATCTCCAGAGGATTTGTCTTGGGGCAGAAATCAAAGCAAACCATCTCCATCCTTATTAAGAATAAGGAACTAGATCAAAAAAAGTTCTAATCAGTCCCGACCAGACAACCTCCTGGGAATCTCATTGAGCTTCTTAGGTGGTATAGGAAGAGGACCAAGGGGACCAAATGTCCTTTACAAACAGGCCTCTGGTATTACTTTAGTCTATAAGGACTTCTCTCACTTTCCTAAACATTTGCCTCTGGCTTATATATTGTGCTATACTAGCTAGTAGTTCATTGTCCACAACCTTATGTGATTCTCCCAATCGCTTCACCTGCATAGTAAGAGAAATTATTATTAATAACCAATGATTTGGTGAGATCCAGAGTTCTCTCCCTTTTTCTAAAGTCCTCATTTCAAGGTTCAGTCTCTGAAGGACAGGACTGATGATAGCAGATAAGATTAACATTCTCCTCTATGTAGGTATTACTACCCCACCCAACCTTATAAGGAATTTAATCTAAGGTGGAACTCCCAGCCCATGGTGTAAAACTCAGGCTTGGATAAAGGATATAGATCCTTTGTCTACATTTTCCAGGCTGGGGTGACTTGGAAGTAAATGCAGTCTCCTAGGTCCTCATTAGAATAGGTCCACCTCTCATTGTAATATTCATTCTTCTCATTAATTCTTAATCAATCAAACTTTATTTCCACCCTCAGGAACAGTCACTCTTCCCAGGGCATATAAACAGTGAGCCTATGGCCATGCTTTATCTTTGGTCTAAGAGAAACAGCTAAATGACCATTCCTTTTGGTCTCAAAATGCTAGCATTATTAATGAAATGATCAATTGCCCAGAAACTATGTCTCTCAAATTTTTTAAACACCACAATATGGCTACCAGATGAAGGGACCAGAGCCTTGCATGCTCGGTTCCTAATAAAAACCTCCCTTATGTCTTGGGCCCATGTGGAGAATTTTTCTGTAAGAGGAAGCTTTCTTTTATAGCAAACTTCTTGGATTTTTTTGTTTTTTGTTTTTTGGTGAGGCAATTGGGGTTAAGTGACTTGCCCAGGGTCACATAGCTAGTAAATGTTAATTGTCTAAGGCCAGATTTGAACTCAGGCACTCCTGACTCCAGGGCCGGTGCTCTATCCACTGCACCACCTAGCTGCCCCTATAGCAAACTTCTTAAGGGTAGGGAATACATATTCTAGCCTGATTCACTCCAAGACTTAGCACAGTTTTGCTGTCACGCGATCATTGAAATAGAAGGAACCTCGGAGCCTATCCAGTCCAAGATTCTTATTTTGTAGTTAAGAAAATTGAGACCAGCAAAGTCAAGTGACTTGCTCAAAGATACCCAGGTAGCATAAGAGACAGATTTTGAGCCCTTGTCCTCTGACTGCAGGGCCAATACTCTTTCCACTTATCACTCTACCTCTTTCATTATGGCCTCATTAAGTTCTCAATAATACTTGAAGTGAATTTCATTCTTTGAGTGTACTGATGTACTGTTTTTTATCCTATTAGATGAAAAGTCTACTCCAAAAGAGACAAAAACCATTATTTTAGTTCTTTTTTTTTTTAACACAGGCATCCTCTAATGCCTCATATTATGGAGGTGCCTCCAGTTTCTCAAAGGCCAAGGGAGTACAAGTTCTGGCAGTAACTGTTCAGGTGGTATCATAGTGATGTTGACCTTGTCCTCTGAACAGGCAGCATTCTGGGACAGCTGCCTGCCAGCCACCCAGAACTCTACCTTTTACTGCTACCAAAAGCCCTGTACCCAGGAAGATGTGTCAGTCATGACAAGCTATGCTTATGGCCCCACATGCACCTACTGGCCACTTTAAATAATTTGTCTCTGCATCTCTATGTCTATCTGTCTCTTTCTCTGTTTCTGTTTCTGTATCTGTGTCTATCTCATTCTCTGTTTCTCTGTATCAGTTTGTGTCTGTTTCTGTTTTTCTGTCTGCCTCTCTATCTCTTTCTGTCTCTGTCTACATCTGTCTCTGTTTCTCCTTGTCTTTTTCTGTCTCTATCTCTCTCTCTCCCTCTATCTCTGTTTGTCTCTGCATTTCTGTTTTTTTCTGTTTCTCTGTCTCTTTCTGTCTTTGAATCTCCATCTCTCTGTGTCTGTTTCTGTCTCTGACTCTGTATCTCTTCCTGACTCTGTCTTACTCTCAGTTTCTCTCTTTGCCTTTGTCTGTTTGTCTCTGTCTGTCTTTGTCTCTCTGCCTTTCTCATCTCCGTCTATCTCTATCTCTGCCCCTCCCCCACCTGTCATTCCTTCCTCTCCCTCTTTCAATCTCACTGTCAATCTCTGCATTGGCAATAGCATTCGCCTAATTCAATGATCTTATCTATGCCTGACTCCAGATCCCTGGCTAGTGCTAGAAGAAGCAGAAAAATTCTGGAAGTCTGTCCTTGGCACAGCAAATTTGAGTTGAAAGCCCAGTTCTTTTTCAAAGAACTATGCAAATAAATATGTTCAGTCTACTAAGCCACTGTCTAGTTCAAAACAAACCACTGAAGACTCACTGGAAGAACAGGCATTTTTTTTTTAATTACAGGAAAAGAAGACAGTCTAGTGATCAAAGATCATTGAATTACAGACCCTCAGAGCTGGCAGGGACCTCAGAGGGCATCTAGCTCAACCTGTGCCCTAGTAGAATGTGAGTTCTTTGAAGGTAAAAATGATGGTTAGGCTTCTCAGGCTTATATGCTAAGTACCAAGCACATACCTGGTGCTCAACAAATACCTGATGAATTGACTTGAATTGAAGTAGGAATCTCCTTTACAACATCTCTGATAAGTAGACATCTACTTCACTTGGAGAACTATAGAGATGCTCTGAACAATTTTATTTGGTTGGAAACCTGCTACTTGAGAGAACAAATTTGATGGTAGTTAGGCTGCTGCTGCTGATGACAATGACGATGATAATGATTTCTTATGTCATTTTCAATCACATCTGACTTTTCATGACCCCTTTCTGGGTTTTCTTGGCAAAGATCCTGGAGTGATTTGCCATTTCCTTCTCCAGCTCATTTTACAGATGAGGAAACTGAGGCAAACAGGATTAAGTGACTTGCCCCTTACAGCTAGTAAGTATCTGAGGCCAGATTTGAATTCAACTCTCCTTGACTCTGGGCCAGACACTCTATCCAACTGAGCCACCTAGCTGCCCCAATAATAAAAATAGTTCGCGTTTATCTTGTGCTTTAAGATTTACAAAGGGCTTTACATATGTTACCTCCTTTGATTCTCATCCTGTAAGGTATCTGCTATTATTATTCCCATTTTGAAGGTGAGGAAACAGAAGCTGAGAGGTTGTTAGTCAACAAACGTTTATTAAGCACCTGCTACATACCAGGCACTGTCTCAACTACTTGGAATAAAATAAAAGGCAAACAATTTTTCCTGCGTCAACCAACTCAGTCTAATAAAGGAGACAACATGCAAACACCCATGTACAGACAAGCCACCTACATAGATAGGAAATACTCACCGAAGGAAAGGCATGAGAATAAGAGTGACTGAGAAGGCCTTCCTGTAGAAGGTGAGACTTTAGCTGAAACATGAAGGAATTCAGAGAAGCCAGGAAGCTAAGAGGAGGAATCAGGGTATTCCATGCATAGGGGACAGCCGAGAAAAAATGTCCAGAGTTAGGAGATGGACTGTCTTGTTTAAGGAACATCAAGAAGTCAATGAGTATGTTAGTGGCGCTGGTGGTGTAAGGTAGAAGAACACTGAAAAGGTAGAGAGCAGATTATGAAGAGCTTTACAAACCAAACAAAGGGGATTGTCTGATCTTGGAGGTAATACCAGAGGAATTTATTAAGTGGGGTGTGTGTGTGTGTGTGTGTGTGTGTGTGTGTGTGTGTGTGTGTGTGTCTGAGAGAGAGACAGAGACAGAGACAGAGACAGAGAGAGAGAGAGAGAGACAGAGACAGAGACAGAGACAGAGACAGAGAGAGAGAGAGAGAGAGAGAGAGAGAGAGAGAGAGAGAGAGAGAGAGAGAGAGAGGGAGGGAGAGAGAGAGGGAGAGAGAGCACGAACGCACTCATGCATTTGTGTGAGACATGGTCAGACCTTCACTTAAGGAAAATTGCTTTGAACTGAATGGAAGATGGACTTCTCCTGAATTTTTCCTGGGTCATACAGCCAATAAAGTGTCAGAGGCAAGATTCACACTTAGGTCTTCATAATTCCAAGTCCAAATGCTTTACACACTGTACCACTTAGTTCCTTGAGAGATATTTATATTCATTTGATACCTGACATCCCCATGCTTCTATAGTGACAAGTAATGGGGATAAATTGTTCTACATTGAGATGATTTATCTGATCAGAAGACAGATGTTTTCTTTGTTATTGATGCTTTTTTCTTTCCTTAAAAAAAAATCAGTTACTTTCCAGTGACTCCACCTTTCTCCTCTGCCTAATTGAATTCTCTATTGTAATAAACATGATCAAAGTAAACAAATGTATGCCTCTTTCCATATTCAGAGTGGGAAGACTTGTTGTTCTTACCTTCTTTCAATTACTTGAGAATCTATTCCTCAATATCCTCAAAACTGTGTTCCCCACCAGAATAGAACTCCTGTGTTTATTTATTAGATTTTGCTGAATTTCTCTTCCTGTCTTTGTTTTCTTTAAAGCCATTTCTGCTTATTCATGTACCACATTGTTGGGAGTCCAAATGTTCTGTAATTGATGAAGAAAGTTGTTATGGAAACATTAACAGATCTCTTCTATTCTTTTGTTTGTTGTCTTCTTTCCAGGTTCATCTTTAAATACTCTTAAGATGTTCTGACTTAATTGGGGTCCTATATCATGCTTTCTGAAAACTTAGTTTTTTCCTCCCACTTCTTCCTGTTACAGGACTGTTCATAATCTATTATATGCCACATAAGGCTTTATAAATAAGTTTCTATTCTAATTTAGGTATTACTCTTGGCTGTCATCTCTCTGTTTTGCAAGGAGATCAAATGTTTGCCCACAGAGGCAATTTATAGGTTCTTTTGGCCATTTTGTTAGAATTGCTTTGCACTAGTTAAACTGCTTAAGAAAAGTCTATGTCTATGTCTTTATCTGATCCTTTATCTATTTCCCATTCGTCAATGTCAATAGCTTGTTAGAATAAGTTAGGGTAGAGTTGTTTTAGTTGCACATTACATGTCATGTTTATCCTTCCCATTTGGTGTTGATTTTTATGAAATTTAAAAGGGATGAATGCTGGTTCTATATTTGCATTAAAAAATCTATTGAACAAGTACAACATGCAGAAACTGCACAATATTCATGTGGAAAAAACACAGTAGAGTTTTTAGATCAATATGCATCAGCAAGATGTCATGGCATACAGAATAGCTAACACAATGTGAGTTTGCATTAATAGAAGCATAGTGTCAAAAGGAAGTTAGATTATTCCCTATCTTCTAACCTGATCAGACCACATCTGAAATAATCTGTCCAGTTCTACATGCCACATTTTAGGAAGGGGATTGATAATCTAGAAAGAATCCAAAAGAAGGCAGCTAGGGTGGAGAAGGGACCAGAAATCATGTCCCATGACAATTCATGGAAGAGCTGTGAATTCTGGTGATCTGGAGAAGATGGACCTTGGGGAGGGGAACTGGTGGTGGGGAGATTCAAGATGGGTTAGATTTGTTTTGCTTGGCTCCAGAAAAGAAAACTAGGACCAATAGATGGTACTTGCAGAGACACAGAGTTTTAAGTTAATTTAAGTAAAACTTCCTAACAATTAGGACTATAGTAGTAGTAGTAGTAGTAGTAGTAGTAGTAGGCCTCCACCAGTCACAGACAACCATGGATCAGCGCCCTGAAGAGCTACAGGCCACACAGCATGGCTGCGCAGTCCGATATGGGAGCCTCAGCTCCTGAGTGACTTATAACTGGTAACTGCCGCATCCCATGGTTATATCTACCCCGAGGAGTAGCTGGAGTATCTTCTCCAGGGCGCTGGCCTGGGCAGATCAATATGGAAAACAAGCTGTTGCCCATGCAGCAGGTTTTCCCTCTCTGCTGGTGGATCCAAAGGAGAGGCAGAGCCAATACGGTTTGGCACCAGTGCTGCTGCAGGAGTTGCCAGAGGGATGTGATGTCCAACATCCAACTGCCTAAGGGACTCCGACTCCTGATTTTTCCTGGGGTTAATTCCCAAAGCCTTTCCCATATACAAATATAGCTGCAAGGCAGCGGAGGTTTAAAATCAAGGTTCCTTCTCCTAGGTGGGTTGCCTGCCAAGGCTAACGAGCCCCACCTGCCCTACGCGACTGGTTTTAAGGCACCAGTGACTCGCCTTTGCCCTTTCTCCTGTTAGTGCAAACAGTTCCGCCAGGAGAAGGCCAGGAGTTGGGCTTCCGTTGTCAGAGGCTATTTGAGACGCATGCCATTGGAGCATTTTATAGAAAGTGGGAGCTTATCCCCACTCCCACCCCGGCATGACAAACCTTTGGAACCAATTAGGACTATACAAAAATAGAATCAGCAGTTTCAGGAAATGGCAAGCTGTCTACCACAAGAGGTCTTTATGTGAGCCCACTTCCAGTTCTGAGTTGCTAGAGACAAAGATGGGAGGTGGAGTGTGACAGAAAGGTCAGTTTGACAATAGACTGTGAAGGTGAGTGATGTACTAATAAAACCTTTAAAGGGAGGTTGGAGCCAGATTATGAAGGATTTGAAATGCCAAAAAGAGAAGTTTGTATTTAACCCCAGAGGTAATGGAGAGTCACTAGGAAATGGCATGGTCAGACTTGTTTTAGGAAGATTACATTGGTAGCCATGGGAAAGAAAGGTTGGAGACACTTAGGGCAGGTAGACCCATTAGGAGGGTATTCTACTAGGTGATGACCTGACCTAGGGTAAGTGGAAAGAAGATGCAAGGGCTGCTGTGGCAGAAGGATGGTGGTGTCCTTGAAATAGGGAAGTTCAGAAGAGAGGTGAATTTTGAGGGAAAGATAAAGTTCTGTTTTGTTCTTGTTGACTTAGAGATGCCTTTGGCATATCCTGTTTGAAATGCCCTATTTTGGCAACTAGTGATGCAGGACTGGAGATAAATAGATCTAGGAATTATTTGTAAAGAAATTATAACTGAGTCCAAGGAAGCTGATGAGATCACCAAGAGAGGGTAGAAGAAAAGCAAAGATGTCGCAGGACAGAGCCTTAGGGGACACCAATAGATTTTTTTTTGGAGTAATATTTTTCAAGTTACATGTAAAAACAATTTTTAACATTTTTAAACTTCAAGTTCTAAATTTTCTCCCTCTTTCCTCCTCCCCTCCCTGAGATGGCAAGCAATTTGATATAGGTTATACATGTGCAGTCATGCAAAGCATATTTCCATATTGGTCATTTTGTGAAAGAAAAAAGACCCAAAACCCCATAAAAATAAATTGAATAATAGTATGCTTTGATCTCTGTTCAGACTATACCAGTCCTTTCTCTGGAGGCAGATGACATTTTTTTTCAGGAGTCCTTTGAAGTTGTCTTGAGTCATTGTATTGCTGAGAATAGCTAAGTCATTCATAGTTGATCATCAGAGTATTGCTACTACTGCATACACTGTTCTCCTGGTTCTGTTCATTTCCCTCTGTATCAGTTCATGCAAGACTGTGCAGGATTTTCTGAAAGCATCCTGCTCGTCATTCCTTATAGCAATATAGTATTCCATTACAATCATACACCTGACTTGTCCAGTCATCCCCCAATGGATGGGCATTCCCTCAATTTCTAATTCTTTGACACCACAAGGAGAGCTGCTATAAATTCTTTTGTACAAATAGGTCATTTTCCTTTTTTTCTTTATTTCTTTGGGATAAAGATTTAATAGTGGTATTTCTGGCTCAAATATGCACAGTTTGATAATCTTTTGAGCATAGTTCCACATTTCTTTCCAGAATTGTCACATGAATTCATAGTTTCTGCAGGGCATCAACAGTTAAGGGGCATGATATACACGAAGATCTAACAAAGGCAATTCAAAAGGAGCACTCAGACATAGGAAAAAAATCAAGGGAGAGAAATATCATAAAAATACAGTAAAAAAGAGTATAGGGGCAGCTAGGTGGCGCAGTGCATAGAGAACTGGCCCTGGATTCAGGAGGACCTGAGATCAAATCTGACCTCAGATAAATGACACTTACTGGCTGTGTGACCCTGGGCAAGTCACTTAACCCTCATTGCCCTGCAAAAAAAAAAAAAAAAAAAAAGAGAAAGAAAGAGTATATAGGAGGAGAGGGAGCTCCACACAGTCAGTTTCTACAGAAATATCAAGAAAGATGAGCATGGAGAAAAGGCTGTCAGATTTGGGAATTAAGAGACCATTAGTAACTTTGGAGAGAATAATTTCATTTGAGTGGAAGTCAGACAGCTAGGAGTTAAAATGTAAGCTGATAGGAAGTATAAGCAAAGATGCAGACAGCTTTTTCTAGGAGGGGGTTTGACTGTGCTGGGGGTCAATGTCGGGGGAAGAGATATAGGACTACAGCTTCTGAGGATTGTAGGGCCAAGTAAGTGGGGTTTTTTTGTTTTGTTTTGTTCTGTTTTGTTTTAAGTATAGGGTATACTTGGGTATATATGTTAAAAGAAGAGAAGGGGGCAGTAAATAGGGAGAGACTGAAGATTAGAAGGGGGAGGGATCATTGTGGGGGCAATCTGCTGGAGGAGAAGGGAAGGAATGGAGTCAAGAGTACAGGTAGAAGGGTTGGCTTTGTGAAGGAGAAGGGCTACCTTGTCCTCAGAGATTGGAATACAGGGGAAAAGAATTGGGGGATGAAAAGGCATTTTGAGATGTTGAATAAAGGGAGAAGAGGACATTTATGGAAAATGGATTATAGTAGGAGATGCATCTTACAAGAGTGCTGATAGATGTTTAACAACTGGCTTTCCAAAGGAAAAAAGTGCACATGACTCACTTTTAATTTTAGCATGCATTATTAACATTTTCTCCATTACTTTTTAAAGCCTAGACAATCTCAAAACAATACATTAAGATATGATTTGTAGCCTTTGCAGATTTCTAAGGCGAAAGTACTCACAATAAAAATTTAACAATCTGCTCCTGCAAGCCTGTTCAAGCTGGCTCCAATATACTCCTGAATATCCACCGAGTAGTATAGGGTTGTTGTTGATTTGGTTCAGTTGTGTCCAACTCTTTGTGACCCCATTTGGGGTCTTCTCATCCAAAGACAGAGGTGTGGTTTGCCATTTCATTCTCCAGCTCATTTTATAGATGAGGAACTGAGACAAACAGGGTTAAGTGACTTGCCCAGGCTCACATAGCTAATAAGCTTCTGAGGCTGATTTGAACTCATGAAGATGAGTCTTCCTGATTGCAAGCCCAGTGCTCTATCCACTGTGCCACTTAGCTGCCCATAGACTAGGGTTGTTTCTCTTTAAAAAGTATGAAAACCATACTCAAGACTTAATTGCCTCAGTAGACTAAGGCTTAGGGACCTTGACTACCTTAAGTGTTCTAAGTGCCAATGCCAACCCAGGTGGAGGTAGGAATTACTCTCCATCAGGTTCAACTACTTCACCAATATGGTCAATATAGAGGCAGCGAAGATTGCTCAACTAAATCAATGCTGGATCCTCACTGGATGTCCTTTCTGTGCTATGACAAAGTAAAGCTCCTTTTGTTAATGGCTAGATATTCCATGAGTACCTTGTTCCATTCCATTTCCAAACCTGAAACATGAGTTTGGCCTGAGTCAACCTACAACAGTCTCTGTTTTCTTAATAACATATCACACAAAGTCCTCTATTAAGTAAGTAAGGGGAGGAGATAGTGGGGGAGTCTTGAGGAGAGAAGGGAAGGTTTGTAACAGCTTCTGGGGACAGTGTGATAAGGGAATCAGTGAGGAAGGAGGAAAAGGATTAATCTTGTTACAGTGAGATCTAAAATTGAATTGTATGATATAAATTTATCATGGCCCCAGTAAGCACTGCTAGGACTGTTCAGGAACATATGAGTAGGACCAAAAGGAGGTGGGTGGTAGGAATAAAAGAGCTCTGGGATTTGGTAACATGAATACAATATATAAGGCAAGGAAGGAAGCTACTGGGCACAGAGGATAGAATATTGGACTTGGAGTTGTGGTAAAAATTATTTGTGGTAAAGATTAATATCAA
This sequence comes from Dromiciops gliroides, assembly GCF_019393635.1. NCBI lineage: Eukaryota > Metazoa > Chordata > Mammalia > Microbiotheria > Microbiotheriidae > Dromiciops > Dromiciops gliroides. The sequence continues at coordinate 347,263,226 of NC_057862.1, forward strand.
AAATTTTAGCTGAATCATTTGAGAGGGGCCACACTTCACTCACCCTAAGACTGCACATGCTACTAAGCAGCTTTTGAAGGACCTCCCCTTTTGTGGGAGGAAAACTCCACCTGAAGGCAAGGCAATTTCTGGTGGGCGGGGTGTTTAAAAGGTCAAGCTCTTTAGGCCTAGAGAGCAGTCTCTGAAGGTGCTCGGCTTGTAGTGGCAGTTCGGAAACACGTGTTTCATGCTCAGTCTTGGATGTGTTGGTTCTCGGCCTGGCAGGCAGTTTGGGATTTGGTCAGTTTTATAAAGGAAAATCCTAAATTCCTTTGACCTAGCTTAATCTCTGGGATCACATAGACTAAGCTTAGAGCTGACTATTCATCTGTATTTCTACTTCCTTATTTCCCTAATTGGTTTCACCTTTGTGGTCTAATTAATTCCCAAGCAATAAAACCTGATCCTTTATGAACTAAAGCTCAGAGGCTCCTTTTCTTATTGGCCTGGGAGGTATACCTAAAAGGGAAAGTTTAAAGGGGGAGATTAATGCTCCGTATATCTGATTTTGGCCCTCACAGAATCAAGAAGATCTGAATTTGAATCCTTTCTCAGATATACCTGGCTATGTGACTGTGGGTAAGTCACTTAGCCCTTTTTTATTTTTTATGCTTCAGCTTTTCCATCTGTAAAATGAGAATAATAGCACCTACCTCAAAGGGTTATTGTGACTGTCAAATAAAATAATACATCAAGTCCTTTGTGTACCTTAGAGAATGATATAAATGCTATTTGTATATTATTGTCATCATGATTATCATCATTATTGTTATCAGTATTGTTGGGTCTGAGAGTGGAAGACAGTGTAAAATCAACCTAGTAAATCCCAGGGTTAAGACTGAAAAGAGAGGACAGATGAAGGAATTTCAAAATTCTTGATTTTGGACCCTACTCAATAGACACCAGAAGTTTCCTGTTGCCTCAAGAAGCAAATGCAAAAATGCTCTATTTGGCATTCTAAGCTTTTCCTAACCCATCCCCATCCTACCTTTCCTGTCTTCTTACATCTTACTCCCTAAAAACTTACTCTTCAATCTAGTGACTATGGCCTCTTGTTCCATAAAGAACAAGCCCTCAGCAACAAGTGTTTTCTCTGACTGTCTCCCATGCCTGGAATGCTTTCTCTCCTCTGCTTTGCCTAATGACCTCCATAACTTCCTTTAAGCCTCAACTAAAATCCCATCTTTTTCAGGAAGCCTTAAGTCACCTTCTGGTGCCTTTTCTCTGTTGTTTCCTATTTATCATATACATACACATATACACATACACACACACACACATACATATATGTGTGTGTGTGTGTATATATATATGTATATGTATATCTATAGATTGTAAGCTCTTTGAGGGTCGGGGCTATCTTTTGTATCTTTTCTTCTCTTCTAAGGTATCTCAGCATACCTTCACTGCCCATTGACACTGGACTTTTTGCTGTTCCACAAACAAGATGCTCCATCTCTAAGGTCTAGGCATTCTTTATGGATGTCTCCAGTACCTGCAATGCTCATGTTCCTCTGCTCTGAATACTCTCCTCCTTGGCTTCCTATAAGGCCCAACTAAAATCCCATCATCTAGAGGAAGCTTTCCCCAACCCTTCTTTTTTTTTGTAAAGCAATTGGGGTTAAGTGACTTGCCCAGGGTCACATAGCTAGTAAGTGTATAAAGTGTATGAGGCCGGATTTGAACTCAGGTCCTCCTGAATCCAGGGCCGGTGCTCTATCCACTGCGCCACCTAGCTGCCCCTCCCCAATCCTCCTTAATCCCAGTGCCTTCCTTCTTTTAATTATTTACTGTTTATCGCTTGCTTTGTATATATTTGTTTTTGTGTTGTCCTGCTCATTAGATTGCAAGCTCCTTGAAGGCAGCATCTGTCTTTTGCCTCCTTTTGTATCTCCAGGATTTAGTAAAATGCCTGGACATAGCAGGAGCTTAATAAATTGTTATCGTTGATTTATATTCAACAGTAATTTTTTGGAGTAGGAGTCACCTTTTTTAGAAGTAGATTCTTTATTCCTCTAGCAGCTAGGAACATTAGAGAAAACCTTGCCTTGAAACAAGATGGGGAGTAAGTATGGATGGAATGCTAGCAGCATGAGTTCGTGGGAGTTCAGGCCCAGATGCTGAGGGCTATGCTGCTATGAGGGCTATGGTGTCCCAGTCAGTCCCCAGTTCTGGTATGATGGATCACTCAGAGCCAGAGGGTTTGAATAAACAATCCTTTTTACTGAAATCATTCCAATTCTTTTAGGTGAAAGCAGTTCCCAAGGCATTTAAAAAGGACTTCCTGGGAAGATAAAAAGCAGGTTAAAGCCTCAGGCAAAGAAATTAAAAGCAATTATCAAGTAAGCTCTCAGAGATCAAAGTCCTAAAAAACCACCACTTTTCAAATTTTCTTCTTTCCCTAAGGGCCTACAACTGGGACCTCAATCAATCCACTTTGGGGCAAAGTTAAATCATTGCTGCAGGTTGGCACCAGAGCTTCTTTGCTCTCAAGGGATGGCTGGGTAGGTGGATTGGTTAGATTCTTGGTCCACAACAGTGAGATAATTACTCCTTCTCTCTCCCTTAGACTTTGACAGTGAGCACAATAGCACTTCGGTGGATGTTACATGCTGCAGACTTGGGAGAAGAATACTATATTCTACTAGGTGGGTCTGATAGAGCACCAGGCCTGGAGTCAGAAAGAACTGAGTTCAAATCTGGTCTCAGAGGTTTACTAACTATATGCCCCTGGGTAAGTCTTCTATCTGTCTCAGTTTCCTCATCTGTAAAATGAGGATAATGATGACACCTACCTCACAGGGTCATTGTGAGGATCAAATATGATAATATTTGTAAAGTACTTAGTACAATGTTTGGCACATATTAGGTGCTATATAAATATTAACAATTAATTATTAATTAACTGTGACAGTAGTGGTTCCTTTGGTTAGAGTAAATGAGTGAATTGAATCCAAACCCATAGTGCAGGAGCTATCAAGGAAATGGTTGGCTGCTATTTCTGAGCAGTGAGTAGCTATTTGGGAAGCCTTTTTACTATAATCTAATATCTTTCCCTTTCTGGTTGTAAAGGTACTTAGTGCAAGCATGTTTTCCTGGTGAGTTGTGAAAAATTGAGATGGAGATAAAAATCTTCATAGGAAATGAGATACAGGCTATATATAGCTGAAGATTTTTCTATGGAGTTTAGTTTGGGAGCAAGGTACAAGGTGAAGCTGTTATAATTTATGACATAATGCACACAAGAACAGTAAGAACATTGCCCTCTCTGGGTTCATTTTCCCAACTCGTGGCCATAGGTTGCGTCCCCAAAGGGAGGCCAACTGCCTTTCCTTCTCAGGGTTCTCCAGGTAACATGTGAGGGCTTGGTTTTCTAGTGCTATAGCCCCAGAAGCCCCACTAACGTGCTTCCCATGAACAATAAATCACTTGACTCCATTATCTTTTAGAAAAAGGGATTTACTGAGAAGTTATAGTGAGGACGATTGGTACAAAACATCCTTCCCTCTGTCAACCACAGGGAGATGTGACTCTAGGTCACAAGGACAAATGTACAAAATTACCAGCGAGACACACAACATAGAGAGCAGGTGGTATCTAGGGGTTCTTAGTAACTCCTAGCACTGGGGATACTCTCATAACTAACTTCTGAAGTTCCCCTTCAGACCAGCTCCCTGCTGTGTCTTTGATGAGTCTATAAATGGTTATCATTGTTCCTGCTTTCTGAAACAGTCTTCATTCCGGTAGCCCTCTCCATTCATTCCTTTGTCCTAAGTAATGTTCTCTTCCCTCTGTAGATCTTGCCATGACCCATAATCCCCTATTTAGCTCCAAGTACCAGAGCAATGTGAGGATCTCCTGAACTCACAAGGTAGCCTGGGCACCTCCATGTCTGAATACTTATTTGCCTAAGATCAGGAAAAAAAAAAAACACAAAGAAGTAGAAATGCCTTTGTGATCATAGCAGCAATGGCTGGATGAGAAGCAACCTCAACCCTCAACCCTCCCCTGTCACACGCAACCTGATTCTTAGAGTCAGCTCAGAGTCATTCTGTCTTATTCCCAGGCACAAAGGAAAGATAATGGTGAGGGAGTAGGTCACCCCTTTGGGATACACACTCAGTTCTGATTTAGCAACTTGAGCCATTAGTTCTTCTGGCTCTGAAGCCAATTTGAAAATTTTTCTTTGTCTTGGAGTACCAATGCCTGAGTCATCATGATTAGAAACTAGCTCCCTCTAGAGGGCAGCTAGGTGGTGCAGTATATAAAGCACTGGCCTTGAATTCAGGAGGACCTGAGTTTGAATCCGGCCTCAGACACTTGACACATACTAGCTGTGTGACCCTGGGCAAGTCACTTAACCCTCATTGCCCCACCAAAAAAAAAAAAAAAAGAAAGAAAAAGAAACTAGTTCCCTCTAAGTTTTTACTGGATAACTTGATCTGAAACCAGGCAGGGAATAGTTGTGCATTATGTCATTACATCATGATGTCATCCAGTAGAGCTCATTTTAATTTGGATCACCTTTAAGTCATGTCAACCAGTGAAATTGAATGATGCTAGCCAATTAACTTTGATCAGTGTATAGTGACCCACCTCTATCAAAAGAGATCATTCAAGGCAAGACTCGTAAGTTGGTGCCATCTTGGATCACACTCTTGGCTCCGATTGTTGTCTCTTGGTGCTCACTTTACTCTTAGGACAGGTAGGTAACAAAGGGCTTCTGAACCCTGCTTGAAACCATGTGCTCTCTCTCTGACAGACAATATGGCATCGGGTCTTTCCTCCTACTTGTGTTAAATGCCACATGGTCGATACTTTACTAATATTTAATATTAATTAATAATAAATACTTACTGCCAAAACGGGTACAATAGCCATTATTGTATAAATAGCCATTAATATATAAGTAATAATAATTTCAAAAGTACAGCCTAGCCACAAATAATTTAGCAAACACAACTACATATATCTTTAAACTCAATATATTGGTTTTGTTTTGCTGAGTTCCTTTTTTTTCCTCTCTCACTTAAAATCTTTGTTATAAGATATGGTTCACTGAGTTAGAGGAGGGGAAAGGAATATAGTTAGAAATGAACATATTCTAAAAACAAAAGATATAAATATATTCATTTTACTCCAGGGTGCCAATATACCAGGAATTATGTTTCCTCTTGGGCAGGTCCTTTGTCCATCTCCATTGTTGTTGTTGTTGTTTGTCCTTTTTTATTGAAGAAGACCATGACATTGGGGTGATGTTATGAATTGCACTGAATTGGATTTAAGTGAGGGAGGGTTGTGCAAAGTCACCTCTCTTTTCTCCAGAGCCATCTGGGTCCAGTTGCGAGATATACAACAAGATGACTGGCTCCATCTTCATACATCAAAATCCTCTCCTGGCTTCCTACATCCCATGTTTCAACTACTCCCACTCCTTGCCAGCCACCCCTACCTCTACCTACCCTTCTCCTGGGAACTACTTCCCCCTCAACTGAATTTTCCCAGGGTACCCAAGTTCCTAGTTATAACTCTGTCCAAGTCTGATTCTAGTAAGTAGAAATACTGGAAAATGATTTGAGTACAGAGACTTTGATTCAATTTCCTTCTGTGACTGTAGATATATGACTTCCTATTCTGAACCTCGGTTTCCACATGGATAGGGCTGCTGTGAGAAAAGTACTCTTTAAGTCTCAAAATAGTATTGAAATATGAGATACTGCTGAGAATAACCCAGATTTTTTCACTCCAAGACCAGTGTCCTTTTCACCACAAACAAATCCATTTTCAGTAGGTTTTGATAACCAAGCTTTTTTTTTTTTTTTCCCTTCTAGTTGTTTATGGATTCCTGCTACTCCCTGATGTATTGATCTGAGTTCCAGTGGCTATTGGCTAAATTAACTTGCTGGTTAGGTTTGGAGCTGCCCATTAGCCTTGCCTGGACTCGAATAATGTGGCCACTCATAGGAGTTAGGGCAATGGCCATGATGAGCCTTCTTACTTTGGTAAGACTTAGTGTTTGGGGGTGGGGTAGTTCATTGGCTTTTCCTGCACTAGGGAGGAGAGCAGGTGCTCAGAGCTGTCGGTTCAACTCAGTATTGTATATTTTCCATCATCCCCCCCAACCAAACAAGGACTTTAAGAAAGGACAACATTGAAAACTCAAGTATTTAGGGTTCTCTCATGTTATACTTTCAAAGCCATGAATTTGAAGGCAAAGGTTCAAGGAACAACTTCCTGTTCCCTTCAAAGCAGAATCAGTCACTTCACAAAATTCAATTCTTGCCATTTCTGACAGGCTGAAACCTCTTCTAGCCAACTGCACAGGTTTGAACACTCTGGTGTGGGAGTGTGCACTCATACACACTTGTACTCATAGAACGTTAGCTCTAAAAGGGCCATGGGGGTTCTCTAGTTCCTGCCATCCCCCTTTTCTTGCACTCCCACCTCCAATAGCCCAAGTCTTGGCTCAGGCATTTAAGTAGCCATAAGAACACAGGCTTAAATTTGATCCCCTGAACAATGAGGGGATTAGACTAGATGGCCTGGCATGGTCCTTTTCTTTATTGTGTTTTGATATATCATACTGGTTATCTATCCATATGCTCCTATGGAGCAGCCACATGGCAGAGTGGATAGAAGGTGGACTTGGAATCAACAGGACCTGGGTTTGTGTCCTGTCATGGACGTGTGTCCATCTGGCTTTGTGCTACTGAGACTTTTAACCTTCCAGTGCCCCTAGACAACTCTCTGAGACTGTAAGTTACAGATGACTTGCTACTCAGCATTGACAAAGGGAGTTTCCACACTGGGAAATCTCTATATTGATGAAATCACAGATTCAGACCATTCCTTCTCCCCCAAATAGCTATTTTCAACCATTTATCAGGATATGAGTCTATCCTGAAACTATACAGAGACCCTTTTGATCAGTTCAGTCATGCTGAAAAGTACATTAAATAGGGATGGGCTATAAAAACAAACAAACCAACCAAGGCAGTAAGATGTATTGGACTGCAGGTACAGTAAATCTGGATTTGACTTTGGGCTTTGTTCCTTACCAGCTAAATGATTTTAGCCTAAGTGACAACTACTCTGACCCCCAGTTTCATCTTCTATAAAATGGGAATTATAATACTCGCTTGGCTTATCTCTAAGTATTGTTAGAAACAAGCATGTGATAGTGTTTTCATATACTACAAAATCATTAAATAAATACATAAATTGAATTATAATTCATAGACAACAGTAAGACACTATCAGATGAGTAAACTTCCCCTTGATTCTCATGCAGAGAGGTATCTCCTCAGCAGTTGAGTCTTAAAAAGCTTCCTGAGACACTTTGAGATTAAATGACTTGCCTGTAGTCACACAGTCAATACATGTCAGAGGTGGAATTTGAGGCCTATTCTCTACACATTGTACCACACTGCCTCTTGAAAATTATAATTCATGTGGGTTCTTTGATTCTCAGTAGACATTCCATGAATCACCAAGACCTGGGACATTTCAAAGAACTAACTCCATTTTTGGTACCTTCTGTATTTGCTCTTTTTTTTTAAATGAAATTTTTAGAAGCTTTTATCTTCAGAAAAATCTGGAGTATAAAGCAACTGGGTGATTAGAACAATTGAGTAACTTTGAATTGCTAATTGATAGAGATTTAAGCTTTCCCAGCCAGCAAAACTGTAATTCCCTTGTTTAGATGGAGGATAGCGGGCCTCTGGATATGTGTCAGGGAGTTTCCAAATCTTTTCCTCAGGCATAAAGGGCAAGTTATATCTCATATCTTTTAGGGGGGAAAGAGGTGGAGAGCATCCTCTTCCCTTGTCACCAAAAGGAGAAAGACAGCTAAAGGAGCAGAAAATGGAAAAAGAGGGGAAAAAAAATAGTTGATTCTTGTAGTCTAGAAGAAAAACATCTGCCTAGTGGTTATGTCATATGCCACATTGGATAGAGGGTTGGAGTCATTGAGTCTTGTGTTCGAATATCACCTTGGAAACCTAAGTGCTTTGTGACCATAGACAAGACATTTGTGTCCTCTGAGGGTCCCCGTATTCATTTGTAAAATAAGGATAATGATGCCCAAAGCTCCCACAACACGGGATTCTTTCCGAAGTTTGGATGAGATGATGTTTGTGGAGCACCTTACAAAGGTCAGTTATTATGATGGAAGGAACAGACCCCATGGATAGGAATAGATCCGAAATTCAACCCTGACTGGGACTCAGTTCCAACTCTCTATTTCTTGCTTTCTAGAAACTGATGGCAATGTCTGTTGGTCTCCATGGACAATCCCAGAAAATTTACCCTGACCCTCATTTTTTGGCCAACTTTTAATAGAAGTATATTTTGTGGAATGAAGGAGGACATGCAAAACAAAGCCTCGTGTTATTTTCACTGTGGAACTGGGATTTGAACCAAATTAGACTTCGGGTGAGCTCAGTTTTGATTCAGAGAATATTTTGATGTTCCAGTTCAATAGTTTGGGAAAGTACATGGGTTTGGTTTGGATTCAAACTGGTTCACTAGGTGCTCTTTTTGAAAAGGCTTTGACTTGGTTCAGAACTTAGTGGAGAAAAAAACCCCCAATATATGAGTTCATTCATTTGACAAACATTTATTAAGTCCCTATTATGCACCAGGCACTATGTTCAGTACTGGGGATACTGAAACCAACAACAACAACAAAAAAAAAGACAGTTGCTGTCAAGTTGCCTACATTCTTTTTTTTTTTTTTTTGTGGGGCAATGAGGGTTAAGTGACTTGCCCAGGGTCAGTGCTCTAACCACTGTACCACCTAGCTGCCCCCAACTTACATTCTACTGGAGAGAAACAAGATATACACAATTCAAGTCAGTACAAAAATATATAAAATAAATGCAAAGTAATTTCATTGGAGGTTGGGGTAGGGACACAATTGGAGGTATCACAAAAGGTCCCAAGGAAGAGGCAATACTTGACCTGAATGTTGAAGGATGAAAAGGATCATAGATTTAGAGCTAGAAGGGACCTTAGAAGTCATCTGGTTAAAAAAAAAACTCATCTGGTTCACACTCCAAAATTTACAGATGAGGAAACTGAGGCCCGCATCTTAAGTGATAGAGGAAGAATTTGAATTCATATTCTTTAATTCCAAAGTTAGTGCTCTTTCTTCTTTACCACTCCAGAGCTAGAAGCCTATGTTCTGGATATGATTGGGGTTTAGGGAATAGGGAAGGGCAGCCTGCTCAAAAGCCCAGAGGACAAAGTGACTATCCTTCCTGAAAAAGAGCTAAGTAAACCAGTTTGGCTAAAGCATACTATGTGTAAGAGAATAATTCAGAAGGATAATAAGGCATTAGAATATAAAGGGTTTTAGAAGCCAAATGGTGGCATTTGTCTTTTATCTTAGGGGCAAAAGAAACTGCTGAAGCTTCCTGAGTAGGGGAATGACATAATTAGATATGTGATAAATTGGTTTCAAGGGATTAGATTAGCAAGTTATTCATGGATCATGTCAGTTTTAGGATCAAGGTATCATTTAAACCTATGGTATGAAAGAAACCCAGAGCATTTCACCCACCTTCCAGCTTGTAGTGGGAAAAAAAGAAGGCAATGGATTTGGAGTCAGAACATGTAACTTCAAATCCCTGTCCTGAATATTACTGCCTCAGCAACCTTCTCAGGGCCTTCTTTTCCTCATTTGATTTTTAATTTTTTTGGGGGGGCGGGGCAATGGGGGTCAAGTGACTTGCCCAGGGTCACACAGCTAGTAAGTGTCAAGTGTCTGAGGTCAGATTTGAACTCAGGTCCTCCTGAATTCAGGGCCAGTGCGTTATCCACTGCGCCACCTAGCAACCCTGACTTTTCCTCAATTGTAAAAGAAGGGGGGTTGTACTAGATGATCTCTAAGGTTCCTGAAAGCTCTCTGTTCTCTTGTGAGCCTGTGTACTTTGACAAAATGGCTTCCTGTGCAAGTGTGTGTGTGTGTGTGTGTGTATGTATCACAGAGTCACAGCATCTTAGAATTGGCCTCAGAGGTGATGCATTTAGTCTAACCTGGGTCCTCTAACCCATCCTGACAAATGGTCATTCAGCTTCCATTTAAGGACCTCCAGGGACAAGGAGTTCTAGGAACGAGGCAGTCACACTTTAGCAGCTCTGATTATTAGGAAGTTTTTCTTCTGAAAACCACCTGTTTATTTCCTTTGGCCATTTATCAGTTGGGGAAATGGCTCTTATTTTTATAACTTTGGTTCAGTTCTCTATATATTTGAGAAATAAGGCCTTTATCAGAGAAAGTTGCTATAAAATGTTCCCCCGTTTCCTGCTTTCTTTTTAATTTTGGCTACATTGCTTTTGTTTGTGCAAAACCTTTTAAATTTGTTGTAATAAAAATTATCCAGTTTACATCCCATGATCTTTTCTGTCTCTAGTTTGGTCATAATTCTTCCTTTAACCATAGATCTGGCAGGTAAAATTTTCCATGCTCTCTTAATTTGCTTATGATATCATCCTTTAAGTCTAAATCATGTACTTATTTTGACCTTATTTTTATATATAGTGTGAGAGATTGGTATGCTGGATTGGAACTCATATTTTCTTGACTTCAAGTTCCAGGGTCTAACTACTATGCAGTACTACCTATTAAGTGGGATTACTTCTCAGGTTCCCCATCCAGTAATGACATCTAGCAGAAGTTGGATAAGCACTTTCCAAGGTTGTGGTAGATGGGAGAGCTGTTCAGGTACAGATTTGATCAGATGACCTCTGAAGTCTCTCCCAGCCTGTGAGATCCAATGATGTGGTGCTATTCAGAGCCAAGCCTGTTCTGAGAACATGGGATTTCTGTTGGTGTCTTTGAATAACACCTCTTCCTCCTCCATTCTCCCTCCCCCATTCACCCCTCTTGCACCATTTCACTTATACTTTGTATGGCAACCATTGAACTCTGACCCACAGACTCATCTGGAAGGCCCACAGCTCCACTCATACTGGAGTATGAATCCAACTTCTAAATGTGTTTACACAAATGCCACTCAACTTGATTTCTCTCTCCCATGAACTTGTCCCTTCCTGGGAAGCAGGTCTCAAATGTCATTTTGGATGACCTGAAACAGAATATAGAAATAGGATCATTTGCAGCAAGTGCAAACATGAGATGCTATAAAAAGTACTGCCGGCTCATGGCATGACTCAGGGAGAATTCCAACATTCCTCCCTGTGATGAATTCTAAAGCACCCCTATCTGAAGGGCTGGAAGGCTTTCTTTGCTAGAAGTCAGGGGGAAGCCAAGAGGTGACCTATTTAGCATGCATTAGGGCTGAAAGTACCAAGAACTCTTTGGCAATCAAACTTCACACTCATTTCCAAGCCAAATATAAATGGATGTTGAGGAAGTTATCCCACTAAATGCTAACTTGGCAGAAATCAGAAGACATCATGGGAATGGCAGGGTTTGCCACTGAGGTTCCCCAAGGAGTTCATGAAAGTCACTGGAGCCCAGAACTCCTTTGGGGCTAGAGGGTACATGAAATCACTGTTGGGGGCAGGAGAAACATAACTTAGGGGACTCACCAAAACTCTTATAGGGTAAAGGTAACCAAGTGAGATCTCAGATCAAAGAGAAGTACACCACCTTAATGAGAATTTATATTAATATTGCCCAGAGGAAACCTGAATGTCTTGAAGTGATTCCCATCAACAAAATTCAATAGATCTTTATTAAACACCTGCTAAGCTGGTATAGAGGATAAGTCTAGCATAGCATAGTAAATAGAGGACTGACTTCAGATTGAGGAAGAACTGGGCTTAGGTCTTGACATGTATTGGTTGTGTGACTCTGGGCAAGTCACTTAACCTTTTAATGGCTCTTTTAGACTAGAAATTGTAGAGTAAGTGACAATGGTAGGAACTCCTGACACCCATGAAATCATGGATTCAATGAAAAAAAAAAAGAAAATATTGCTGGGTCCAGCCCTGGCAATGCAAAAATAAAATGAGGGAAGGAGTAATTTCATTTCTACTCTGTTTTCTTCCAGTCAGTAATCAGCAGTATGGAAATAACAACAACAACAATAACAGTGGTTAACATTGTCATAGCACTTTAGGGTTTGTGGGATCCTTTACACATATTATCTTCACTTATTCACACCAACCCTATGCAGTTAGATACTACCTCATTTTTACCTATGAAGAAGGAAATGGAAGCTTAGGAGACTTAAGAGATTTGGGTCCAAGAAGTATTTAATGCAGGGAATGACAGATCCATGAAGAGTTATCATGCAAAGGATCAGTATGGGCAAACTGTTATGAGAAATACAAGGGCAAAAAGATCCTGCTTAAGGGAGAGTGAAGCAGATAGGGCAGGCATCATGGAGGGGAATGGCATCCGAGTCAGACCGTGATCAAAGGAATGGCTTCAACAGATGGATTGGGGAGGGATTCTGTTCTAGGCCTGGGGTGCAGAACAAACAAGAGTTTAAGAGCAGAAGAGAACAAGATGAGAATGGAAACTGGACAGGAGTCAGTTTGAATGGCACAGAGAGTAAGGGCAGGGAGTAGCGCAAGACTGGAAAAAGTAAGCTGGAGCCAGACTGTGGAAGACCTCAAATGCCAGGATCAAGAGTGAATACTCCCCAATTTTCTACACCAGTGGTGTCAAATTCAAATAGGAATGGGGGCCACTAAACTGTACATGAGGATTCCAGTGGACTGCATTCTGACTTACTTTTAAAATGTAATATTATCTATGTTATACTGTATTTTTATTTTGTTAAATGTTTCCCAGTTTAATCTCATTTAATTTACATTTGAATCTGGTTCCAGTGACACTCAAGAGGGCTGTGGGCAGAGAATCTGACACCTCTGTTCTAAACTGATGTGATTGACTAGTATCAGTGAAAAGCTCATTAGACGCAGAGTGAGAAGTCCTGAGTTCACATTTGTGTAGTTTTAAGATTTACAAAGTCCTTTTACATACATGATCTTGATTGCACTCTCAATGATCTCTGAGGTCCTTTCCAAATACAAATCCTCTAATCCACAGTTTTGTGTGTGTGCCAGGAGAAGCTGAAGCTCACCTTTGCTTGGGGAGAGGGGGAACATGTGGTTACTGGGAACAACCAAAGCATTTGCTTGGTAACCATGTAATTTACAGGGTTTTAGATGGGGGTTGGGAGCTTCAGGTCCAGATTCTTCCTGCTGAAGAGGCAAGAGGACAGGACAGTAGGTTGCCTCTAAAACCTATCTGAGTCGATTTATATATGTACCATTAGTCATGTTCTCCACTGTAGGAAAAGCAAATTTTATTAGTCTTAGCAGTTACTGTGGTGGTTTTTTTTTCTGGATCCTATAAAGTGGGGAATGGAATAAATACTTCTTTCTCTTTTCAGTCTTCAGAACTCCTCTAAGTTCCAAACATTCTGTTTCTTCAGTGAACTTTAAGGGGATGAAATGAAGAAGAGATACTCACCCACTTATACAGCCTTCAAGCTCCCAGAAATACCATTGACCAAATATCTTTGCAGTGAAATTCTCCACTGAGTTCTTGACCCCTCTGGGACATTGAAGCTTTTCTAATGCTTTCAATGGGAATCGATTTGGCCTGGCCATCTAGGCTGACCTTATTCCAAGGGGGATTGTTATATTAAGTCCACCAGATTCCCCTTTCAATTTCCTGGGGAATTCTTCAGAAAATCTTTTCTTTCTCTTGTTCTCCTCCTTATTCTCCTTTTCTTCCTCTTTTCCTAGTTTCATTTCCTCTTTTTCCTTCTCTTCCTCCTTCTCTTCTTTCTTCTCCTCCTCCATCCTCTCCAAGCAAACCTTTATTGTACTTCTCTAATGTTGTTCATCCTTTGTTTCCAAAGAGGACTGATGACATTGTAGGGTGATGTCTTAACTTGCATGTGAATTGGATTTAAGTGAGGCAGAGTTGCACAGTCATCAGCCTCACTCTCTCTTCTAGAATCATCAGAGTCCAGTGGCAAGACAAACATCAAAATGACTGGCAGTAGCCCAGGATGCAGTAAATGACCTTAGCATCTTCAACATCTGACCAAGCCATAAGAACCCCACAGCACATGCTTCAACCACCTTCGTGGCCACTGGAACAACGTGGAGATAAAACTGCACCTTCCAAGATTATTGTGAAGACCAAATGAGATATCATTTACATAGCCTTCCTATAATAATTCCTTGGAGGCAGTTATAGAGGGATAGAAGAGAGGGTATCATAGATCCATAATGGACCTAAAAGATCATCTAGTCTAACCTCACCCTTTTTTGGATGAGAGCTTTGAGTCCCAGAGGGGAGAAAGGGAGTCTTTTCTTAACTCTGCATCTGGAAGGATTTATGCGCACCCCTGCTATGAGCTCCAAAGGGAGACTCAAACTATTTTTGGAAAGGGGATCAAATGTATTGATGGTATCTGTCATCTGGTCAGATTTCTTCTAGCTCATTAGTTAGAGGAAGTCAACCAGGCTTGTAGTAATGTGTTCAATGGTCTCCTAATACTCCCAGAGCAACTGTGACTTTCTAAGTACACATTACAAGGAAAGCTGGCTAATCTTCTATTCAGTCAACTGGAACTTGCAATTAACTGGTGATCCCATGCATAGGATTTAAAGGTAGAAAGAGCCTTAGAGACTCTTAGAGATGTTTAAGCACCACCTCCAACTTTTTCTTTTCTTTCTTTCATTTTTTGCGGGGTAATGAGGGTTAAGTGACTTGCCCAGGGTCACATAGCTAGTGTCAAGTGTCTGAGGTCAGATTTGAACTCAGGTCCTCCTGAATCCAGGGCTAGTGCTCTATCCACTGTACCACCTGCCTGCTCTGCTTTCTTTCTTTTTTTCTTTTTTCTTTTTTTTTTCTTTGCAAAAGAGGAAAGTGAGGTCCACCCAGGTGGAGTGATTTGCCTTAAGGTCATGCAGATAGCAAGACACATAAATCTGAATCTTCTGACTCCAAATCCATTGTTCTTTCCCCTGTACCACAAATGAAAGACTCCTCTTCACAATTGAATCTTTATAGGATTCTAATCATTGGTGTGCATGATGACTGCAAGGCAGGGAGCTGCTTTCTGGATCACCAAAAGTGTTGTATCACCCAGAACTTAGCTCAATGCCTGGTACACAGTAAGGACTTGATAACTGCTTCTTGGCTGACCCAAACTCACGACCAATCAGGCTCAGACTAGTACTTTAATTTTTTTGAAACCTGATAATCCCTATATGTTGGTAGATGGTGGCTTCTTTAAAAACAAATAACAAGTATCAATTTATTACTATCATTTGTTTTTATATCACCTTTGTTTCCAAATATATCTGTCCTCCTTCCCAACAGAGTGAGCCATCCCTTGGTACAAGGAATAAGAAAGAGGGAGGGAAAAGCAGCATAGTAAAGCAGGATGTCAGTCATGTAGGATGGGATACACAATATTCAACACCCATAGTTCTCCACCTCTGGAGGAAGGGATGGAAGTGTATTTTCTCACCTCTGGGGTCAACCCTAGTCACTGTAATTGTACAACATGTAGTTTCAGGTATGGGAAAAGGGAGGGGAGAGGGATAAATTAACCAGAACATTTGTTCTAGTGAACCTAGTAAGCTCTAGAAGGCAGGGAGTATGCCTTACTGGTGCCTGCATCTCTCCCAGGACTGAGCACTGTGGATGGCACAATGAGCAATGAATAAACCTTTGTGGCCTGGTAAGGGGGCACCCAACCCCCCTGTCATAGAAGGCAGGAGAGGGCTCACTGTGGAGACTTGGAGAAATCTTGTTTATTGTTAACTGACCCTGCCATTGTGGTGCAGTGGAAAAGGACATTGTCCTGGAGGCCAGGAGACCCCAGTATGAGTCTCAGCTGCTCTCCTAACCCACTGTCTGACTTTGGACAAGCCCCTTCCTTCTCTCTTAGCCTCAATTACCTCACATAATACATCCCACGCAATCCTCTGTAGCTTGTGAAGGGGGTTCTGGTCCTTTCTAGCTCTGACGTCCTAGAGTGATGCTAGTAATATTTTATTCCTCTACTGACTGCTGGCTCTCTGGTATTGTGGAAAGTGTTATCAACTTGCTGTTAGAGGACCTGGATTCAAATCCTGGTGTCTACCCTTTATCACTTGGCTCAGCTTTGTGGTGGTGGTTGTTCAGTCATTTCAGCAGTGTCTGATTCTTCACGTAGCTAATAAGTGTCTGAAGCTGTGTTGAGCTCATGAAGAGTGGTTTTCCTCATTTGAAGCCCGGTGCTCTATCCACTGTGCCCTGTCTCACCCTAGGCAGGTTATATCCCTTCTCTGGGCCTCAGTTTCTCCAGTGTAAAGTGAGGCTTTTGGATTAGGTGGCCTCTAGGCTCCCTTTGAACTCTAAATAACGCAGGGTTATTGTGAAGATAAAATGAGATAATTTATATAAAGCACTTTGCAAACCTTAAAAAAACTTTAGAAATGATAGCCCTTTAGAATGGTGAAATTTTGAATATTGTGGATAAGTTCACTTACCTAGGCAGTATACTTTCATGGGATATGCACATAGATGATGAGGTTGACACATACGTTGGCCAGAGCTAGCTCGGTGTTTGGGAGGCTCTGAAGGAAAGTGGGAGAGAAGAGCTATACCCACTTTGTAGATGAAAAAAATGAGTCTGAGAGGTTACATGATATACCCTCAGTCAATCAGCTAGGAAGTGTCAGGCAAGATTCAAGATATTACTGATTCCAATCACTGTGCCTGCCATGTAGCTGTTTAATCCTGGATAGTTGCTGGTTGTCCTTCATTCTTGAAGGCGACCAAAATGACAATACTATGTTGGAGTCGAGGTACAGTGTGTCTGACTTTGGCTGATCAGATCAGTAGAAGCTCAGAAGGCTCTACCACAGGTTGGGCACAAATAGTCCATGTGATCATTTGGAGTGAAGATGTCTCTAAATTTGTGCATCTCATGTTACATTTGAGCTATTTCTTTGCTCATAGAGCGCAGCACCTTCTCCGATGAAGGCACACCATGCCTGGTGGTCTTTTGTCAGTGTCTCCCATGTCATACAATGGATTCCAAAGTTCTTCAGTGACACTTTGAGTGTCCTTGTATCACTTCTGCCCTCCTTGTGAGCATTTGCTTGTGTGAGTTCTCTGTAAAATAGTCTTTTAGGCAAATGTACATTTGGCATTTGAACAATGTGGCCAGCCTATTGGAGTTGTATTTTCTGCTTTAGAGTTTGAATGCTCACCAGTTTAGCACAAGAAAGGACCTCAGTGTCCAGTACCTTATCTTGCCAGGTGATCTTCAGAATCTTCCTAAGATGATTCAAATGGAAGTGATTCAGTTTCCTGGCATGGCGCTGGCACATTGTTCAGGTTTCACAGGCATACAGTGAGGTCAGCACAACAGCTCTGTAGACCTTTAGTTTTGTAGGCAGCTTAATAGCTCTTCTCTCCCACTTTCCTTCAGAGCCTCCCAAACACCGAGCTAGCTCTGGCCAATGTATGTGTCAACCTCATCATCTATGTGTATATCCCATGAAAGTATACTGCCTAGGTAAGTGAACTTATCCACAATATTCAAAATTTCCCCATTTGCTATAACTGATAGTTCCACATATGGATGGTGTGGTGCTGGCTGGTGGAGCACCTGTATTTTCTTGGTGTTAATTGTTAGTCCAAAATTAACAGGGAAGAATCATTCCATACTTGTTGCACCTTAGATTCAGAGGCTGAATGGAGTGCATGATCATTTCCAAACAACAAATCATGCATCAATTCTCCCTCCGCTTAAGTCTTGGCTTGTAGCCTTTTCAAGTGAAATAATTTACCATCAGATGCCATTTTCATCTAATCCTTAACTAAGACTTCTCAGGTTTAGTCTGATGATTCTTTCCAGGACGAGAGCCTCTCACTACTGGGCTTGGGTCCCCTTCTGGTCTCAGACAAGAATGGTGGCTTCACTACCAGAAGACTGACTGCTGATTTTGGAGTTTACCCAGCTGGATTGGACTTGTTGTTTCATTCTTCTCATTCCGGGCTTACTCTCTGCTAATCAGGAAGCCTCCTGATTGAAAGATGGGTGTTCTGCCCGTACATAATCAAATCAGGAACAAACATTCATCTCACTAAACTTCCCCTTCTTCCAGCTAAGCAACAAACAGGGAAATACAAATGGGTAACTAGGGTAGGGTTTCTATCACCTATAAATTAAAATTCCTCAACCCGACCTGTCAGTTAATGTCAAGTTCAAAAAAGGTACTCCTTTTGTCAGAGAGGGAGGAGAGATTTGAGAAGGAAGGAGTCGCTTCTAGTTGGAATAACAGGGAAAGC
The DNA here is from genome assembly GCF_019393635.1 of Dromiciops gliroides. Lineage (NCBI taxonomy): Eukaryota > Metazoa > Chordata > Mammalia > Microbiotheria > Microbiotheriidae > Dromiciops > Dromiciops gliroides. Next base: position 347,281,554 of record NC_057862.1, read on the forward strand.
TTCACAGAGAATGTTGTATCTGAGCTGGACCTTGAAGGAAAAGAATTTCAAGGGATGTGATGTGGAGGGAGTGCATATATAGAGGCATAGGAGAAGCTTGAACAGGATAATAAGACAAAGAACAACTACTTGGCAAATTTGGTTGGATTGTAGAGTGCATAAAAGAGAAGTGTGTGAAAAATGAGGCTAGGAAAGGAGATTGGACTCACACTGTGGAAGGCCTTGAATGACAGGCTAAAGGCTTTATATTTTATTAGCTGCATCAGAGACAGATGGGCAGTATAGTGGATAGAGCACTGAGCCTGGGGTTAGAAAGACTTGAGTTCAAATCTAGCCTCACCCCTTTACTGTGTGACTTAACTATTGGTTGTCTTAGTTTCCTCAACTCTAAAATGGGGACAAGAATAACACCTACCTCCCAGAGTTGTTGTAAGGATCAAATGTGTTATTTGTAAATCATTTCGCATAATGTCTGGAATATAGTAGGCACTTAATAAATGCATATTTCCTTCCTCATTCCATAGGTAATGGGGGCCTGCAGAAGAATTTTGAAAAGGACTTGATCAGATTAGTACACTGAAAAGATTATTTTGGAAGCTTTAAAATGGGAGGGGGCAGCTAGGTGGCACAGTGGATAGAGCACTGACCCTGGATTCAGGAGGACGGGAGTTCAAATCTGGCCTCAGACACTTGACGCTTACTAGCTGTGTGACCCTAGGCAAGTCACTTAACCCAATTGCCTTTCCAAAAAAACAAAACAAAAAAATGGAAGGGGCAGCTAGGTGGCACAATGGATAGAGAGCCAGGTCTGGAGTCAGGAAGACTCATCTTTCTGAGTTCAAAATGGCCTCAGATATTTACTCGCAGTGTGACCCTGTTGGCCTGTTTCCTCATCTGTAAAATGAGCTGGAGAAAGAAATGACAAACCACTCCCGTATCTCTGCCAAGAAAGCCCGAAATGGGGTCATAGAGAGTGAAACACAACCAAAAAATGACTGAACAACAACATGATGGAAGAATTGAAAAGGGGAAAGGCTGGAATCTGGGTCCTGCTTTACAAGAAGGTGATTCTCTGTCTCCAGATCTCAATCTCTTCCATGGTTAAAACCTTTTCTCAAGGCACCCTTCCTACTTGGTGCATCAGAACCTGTTGCCTGAGTCTTCTTTGGTAAATTTCTCCATTCTGCTTGATGGTATGTGTAGCCGAGGAATACATGGCAGGTATTTTATGGTGAGGATAGAAGAGCCCACAGTACACTGAGGACAACAAGCTGATGACAGAAGGTTTATTTGAGCCCAGATTACAGCAGGACCAGTCCTACCCTAATGAGTCCAGCTTGCCTTTGCCAAAGGTTTATAATACTACTTCTCCTCCAAGTTTCTTGGCATCCACAGATTTGATAGGCATGCTATAAGAGAACAGCAGCCTTACCACATCTTAAAACATCTTGCAAACTTTAAAGTACTATGAAAATGTATCAAAACATCAAAGAACTGTCATTTCATCACTTCTTCCTCCACCAACACAGGTTGCAATCTCTGTAGGGCATTAAAGTCTTAGACCGTTGCTTGAGACACAGAGGTTAAGTAAGCCACTTGTCCATGGCCACATACCTAGTTAGTATAAGAAGTGGGATTTGAACCTGGCTCTCCCTAACTCCGTCTAACATTTGATGCACTCTGAATCCATAATAGTTTTGTAAAAATGAATACCATGGAGGCAGCTAGGTGGCGCAGTGGATAGAGCACCAGCCCTGGAGTCGGGAGAACCTGAGTTCAAATCCAGCCTCAGACACTTAACACTTACTAGTTGTGTGACCCTGGGCAATATTTAAGTAGACACTTAAATATTGAGGTGAATTGATCTAAGATGTGAAAATGGGTCAAAACTTGTGAAGAATGGTAAAGAACCAAGGCTTTCAACAGTTTCCCAACTCCTTCCTTCATGAGAAAAATTGCCTCACCAAAAAAAAGAACACCATTCATATTATCATTATTATTGTTATTGTTATTATTAATAATTTTGTGTACCCTTCAAGATTATTTTTCCTTTCTTAAGGATTCAGATCCCCTGGATTTAAGCAGGTTCCAAGTAATTGATTTTAGCCACTGAAGACAGACAGCATGATGATGTGAAGAGAGCAGGCCTGGATCTGGATCACAGCTCTACTTCAAACTATCTATACAACCTGGAGCAGCTTGTTTTCCTTCTCCATTTCCACTTCTGTAAAATGGGAGATTTGACCAGGTGACTGCTAAGATCTTTTCTAACTCCAAGTCATGGATCAAGAACCAGAAGGAAACTTCCATGTCCTTTGGTCCAACTCCTCCATTTGATGCTAAAGCCCAGAAAAAATGAAAGGATCCTCCCAAGGTTACACAAATGTTACCAGACCTGGGATTCGAACCCTGGCCCTCAGAATTCAAATCCAGTACTCTCTCTACTTCACCAGATTGTCTTCTATTGCAAACATCTTGTTGATATGAGCTAGACCCTTCTCCTAAAGAATGGAGCTATTTCCATTTCACTGCCGCTCTCTATGGATTGTCAATTTAAGGGTTCGTCTTCACCATGCTTCTGAGTTTACTGGGCTCTTCACAGCCTGACTTCCCATAATTACGTATAAATTTGTTAATGGTGTACAAACTCAGCTCAATAAAAGAAGACACTGTTTAAGCTTCAACCAGGACCCCAAACCATAAGCCCTTGTATGACGGCCCACACAATGCTGCCAGTACTTTTTAAATGGGGCTTTCTTGCCAGGCTTAGAATTCATAGAGCCTGGCCAAAGAAAACAGTGGGTAGAAGCCAGGGTTCTCTCCAGTCTTGGCATGAGATTCTCAATAGTAGCCTTGGCCAAGGTCCATGAAAATGAGCACATGCTCTTTAAGGTCACTTCAGAACACCGTAATTATTGGCTATTTGCAAGCATTTTATGGCCCCAACTAAGAAGAGCACTAGATTTGCAATTAGAGGACAGGGGTTCAAAGACTGGCTTTATCATATGGTACCTGTGCAATCTTGGGAAAATCATTTCTCTTCTTGGGGTCTGTTTCCTCCTCTGTCAACTAGATGATATCTAGGGTGTCTTTCAGCTGTAAGGCCAATGAGCTCTTTGAACAAGACTTTGGAATGTTCTGAAAGCCTAATAAACAAGTTGTTCCTTTTATTTTTCTCTGATACCTAGATGATAGTCACTTAGCCAAGATGTAGAGATAGGGGTTGGATGGGGAGAAATACGAATTGTGGATTCTCACCTGGTTGATCAATTATACTCAGCTAAAAATTACTGCACTTGCACTCAGAAGATCTTGGTCCTAGTCCCATCCCATTGACCAGGTGTGTGACAATGGACAAATTCCCTTCTCTGAATCTCATTTCCCTCATCTGTAAAATCATTTCCACATGATCTCTGAGGATTCTTCTAGGTCTAAAAATGTGAAGATTCTAGGGAATTTATGTTACCATAGTCTGGTCTGGTTAGGTTGTTGTACTTCATTTTTGAAGGGGACCAAAATGACATCACTATATCAGAGTCAAGGTGCAGTGTGTCCAGCTGTGGCTGATCAGACCAATACAACCTCAGGAGGATGGGCACAGATAATCCACACGCACATTTGGAGTGGAAATGTCTCTAAATTTGCACATCTCACATGTCTTTTTGAGTTACTGACATTCTGCTTTGCTCATAGAGCCCAATGCCTTTTTTGATGTGGGCACACCATGCTGGGCTATCCTGTGCAAGTGTCTCCCATGTCTCACAATACACTCCAAATTTCTTCAGAGAGATCTTGAGAGTGTCCTTGAATCTCTTCTTTTTACCTCTGTGTCAGCCCTTGCCTTGTGTGGGTTCTCTGTAAAATGGTCTTTTAGGCAAAGGTACATTAGTGCATCACATGGCTCTGTCTTGTTCAACACCTTTATTTCTTTTCTGTTTTATTGTTTGTTTTGTCTGTGAAGACATAGATAAAATACTCAGCAAACTTGTGAAAGGCACAAAGCTGGGAGAGGTAAATACAGCATGCAAGGAATGCACTGAGATAACATTGAATTTTGCTTCAGATTAGCACATTGCATGGAGTTGGTAACTTATAGAAACAGATAAAAGAAAACTTTATCAGATGTATTCAAGAAGAGACTGTCACTGGGATCCTGTGGAAAGAATTCCTGCACTGGATGGAAGGTGGGATTAGAGCACCACTAAAATGTTTTCCAGTTCTGGGATCTTTAAGTCAAAGACTCTACAATGGAGGACAACATTATGTAGTAGAATGAATACTGAACTTGTAATCACAGGACCTGAGCTCAAATTCTGATTCTGCTGCTTACTATCTGTGTGACCTTGGGCAAGTCATTTAGTTATTCAACTTCTGTTTCCTTATCTGAAAAATGAAGGTATTGGACTAAATCTATGATCCTAAGACCCCAATCTCCAGTACTTCAGGGATGTATAATTTAATTGTTGTGAAATTTCCCTTTGGTAGCTCAGATCATATCCCTACATGATTTTATAGAGGGGTGTTATGAATTTCTGTGACTGAAAAAACGCATCATTTCCTTGCTTAGCTAGGCTGGAGGTCCTTGGACGACAGACCTCAGAGTCTGTATTCACAACTTTCCAACTTATTACCTGTTGCCATGGCATTGGACAATCCAGAGTCACCTCCAAAGAACCATACGGCATTGAAGGAGGACAGAAGTAGAGGATCATACATTTTTGCTGCCTCCATATTTTGTATTTTAACATTTAAAATACAAGGCATGAGTATGATAGTGGGTAGAAAGCCAGCCTCAGGAAGAACTAGGTTCAATTCACCCCCTTACCCCTTACCCCAAAACATTCTAGAGATGTCTCTTAGCTCCTCAGTGCTTCTGGGCAAATCGCTAAGACCAAAGGTGTTAGAGCCAGCAACGATTTGCATTGGTAGAAGGAACTTCCTCACTGGGAATGTCTTATCCCAATGAAATCATAGTTCCTGGGCAAAATAGAGCAAAACATTTAAAATGAGGGAAAATAAGAACAGAACAAAAATTTACATTGTATTTTCCCCATCGTTTCTATTTGGGAAGTCATTTAGATCCGTCCTTTTCTCTATTTATGATGCCTGGTATTTTAGTAGCTAGAGATCTTAGTTTTCAACCTGTGTCAGTCATGGAATGCAGCCATGCCTGGTGTTTGTTTGGATGGACAGAGCCATAGTCTCATTTAGCTGAAGTGAAGGAGGCTTTGAGGGCTCAGAGCATTTTATGCTTCTAAGAGTCAGAGCAGGAGCACGAAGCGAAAGGACACTGTGGGGGCAAACACCCCCCTTTCTCACTAGATATTGAGTCACAAGAAGATCTGGGTTCATTTTTTAATTTAATTTTAAGTGACTTGCCTAGGGTCACATAGCTAGTAAGTGTTAAGTGTCTGAAGTCAGATTTGAACTCAGGTCCTCCTGAATCCAGGGCCAGTGCTTTATCCACTGTGCCACCTAACTGCCTGAAGGCCTAGGTTTAAATCCTCTTCTGCCATTCAATAATTGTGTGACCCCAAGAAAATCACTTAGTAATAATAATAACTCACATTCGTATAGGTCTTAAAGGTTTACCAGGGGCTTTCTTTGCCACAAGCCTGATAGGCAGATCAATCCAAGAACCCCAGGAATAGCAGCCTGTCCCCAGAACATCACCCCCTTTCCTGTTTGGACACCACAGCCATCATCCTGGAGAGCAACCCCTATACATAATGGTCAGGTCACCTTCACCACCCCCTCCATCAACTCCTAATCAACTATTTCTACAGGTGCTATAGCACCAGCCTCCTCAGCTGTCACATCTAGCAAAGACCCTGAAGAGAAAATTCTTTATGCTAAAGGTCTTATCTGTCAAATGACCCAATACTAGAAAGAGATATGCTTTTGTTTAATGTAAGTGATGCTAAAAAAATAAAAAAAAGATGCATTACGATCTACCTTGATGTTTTACCTTAAGGCTCAGCAGGCCTTGCCATACGAATTGAATTTTTTTTATGTACACAGGTTTATTTTCAGCTATAAGAGATTCTATTCTTGTTAAGTCCAAACATCTGGATAAATATTTGGCATTTCAGACACTCCGGGTATAATCTCTTTTAGTGGATTTGACAGTGGCAGCAGCACCTGCGCTCCCAAGAGGGGAGCCAGAAAGAAGGCAAGACCCATGCTTCTACACTCCATAGAGACAAACTGTCTTATGCTTGCTGAGTAGAAATATTCCTTACATTTCTCAAAACATGATCCAAAAATTAAAGTACGACAAGGCCCAAACTTTTTCTCTGAATGATGGGTCAATATAAACTGATTAAACACAAAATGCAACTAAAATTATTATTTTTTTAAGTCCAGACTGTTTGTGGACATGGGGGCAATCCAGAAACTCCTTTTACCATTTGCAACATTGGAAGATATGTCCAATATCAAGATGTGGTTACAAGTCCTTTAGAAGCTTAAATCTAGTAGCCATCATCATCATCATCCAAGTCATAGCCATAATAATTTCCTCCCATTAATTGAAGAGCACTCATGTATTGATCCTCCTCTTCTATCTCTTCTTTTTCAATATCATCTTGATGATTATATAGTAGGGGCCCACTTTTTTTTTTTCTTTTTTTTTGGTGAGGCAATCGGGGTTAAGTGACTTGCTCAGGGTCACACAGCTAGTAAGTGTTAAGAGTCTGAGGCCTGATTTGAACTCAGGTCCTCCTGAATCCCAGGGCCGATGCTCTATCCACTGCACCGCCTGGCTGCCCCTAGTACTGGCCCACTTTCAACCACAATATTTGGAGGCTTTACCAGGTCTGTATCCTGTGTTTGTGACTTGAGAAGGGATACCTCTCTTGTTGGAGCCTTTTTAGCTGGTTGTGTAGAAACTAATGGTCTCGATCTTTTCCCCATGCTGCTACTCAGAGGGTCTACTAGACTTCTATTTACAGGACATTTCCTGCATGCCAACTTATTGGTGCTGCTGCTATCATTAAACTGCTCATTCTCCCTCTTAGGGTTCATATTGAAACCACCAAATTATCTCTCATTGGTTAGCATGTGATCTCTGTGAAAGCAGGCATTGTCTTACTTTTTTATTTGTATTTTCAGTGTTTAGTACAGTGTGGCACATAGCAATTACTTATTTTTTAAAATTAATCCTCATTTTACAAATGAGGAAACTGAGGCTCAAAGAAGCTAGTAATCATCTGCCAGCATCAGAGTTTAACTCAGATCTCTTCTGAATTCAAGTCCAGCCCTCTCAATGATAGGATGCTGCCTTACTCCATGAGGTTGCATACTCAGTTTAAACCCCAGCAGGCAGAGATTAGAGGGAGGATCACCATATCCCACAAGACTTTCCCCTGATGGTATTAGTTATGGCCCTTAGGGACACCCCATTCATAAATTCCAATTTTTCTACCCTAGCACTTGAAGGGTTGTCTCCCAGGTCTGGAATGTACCTCTTCCTTTTGTCAGGGATTTATCATTTTTCAATTCTAAGCTATAAGTCCAGGGCTTTGTTTCAGCAGTCTGGTCCTTTAACATTGTGTTCCCCAAATTATCAGAACTTTTGCTTGATATCAGTTTGCTTGATATCCATATTCCATTCCCAAGAATGGAATTCTAGACCCTTGAGTGAAGGCTTCCTTTAAGTCTCAACTGATACCTACAGGAAGCCTTCCCCAAACCCTCTTAATTCCAGTGCCTTCCCCCCTGTTAATTATCTCCTATTTATCCTGTAGTTTGCTTTATATATATATATATATATATATATATATATATATATATATATATACACATATATATATATATTTGTTTGCATGTTGTCTCCCCCATTAGATTGTAAACTCCTAGAGGGCAGGGACTGTCTTTTGCTTCTTTTTGTATCCCCAGTGCTTAGCACAGTGCCTGATACAAGGTACGTACTTAATAAATGTTTATTGATTGATTTATTATAAAATTTGAAGATGACAACAAGATAAGTTGGATATAAAATATGTTAGATGCAGAATTTGGATCAAAAAAGATTTCATCATTGAATAGGCTAAAGATCTAACAACATGAGATCAAAGATAAAGTCCTATACTTTTCTCAAAAAGTTAACAGCGTTAATACAGGATGAAGAAGACAAACCTAGACAATAGTAATGATTTTAAAAAGGCCTTAAGTGGACTGCCCACACATTGGGAGTTGGTGATGCAACATGGCAGCCAAAATGGCTAATGATATGTTAGGCTATATTTAATAGCAGTATACTGTCAAAAGCAAGGAAAATGATAGTCCCATTTTCCTCTGCTGTGGTCTGAACACATTTAAAATATTATGTCCCATGGGAAAATATATATGAATTGATGCAAAGTGAAGGAATCAGAACCAGTAAAATAACATGCAACTATAATATATATATGTGTATATATATATACACATATATGTGTGTACATATATGTATATATATGTGTATATATATATATATATATATAAATGGAAAGAAAAGCAACAAGTAAACTCAAAACCAAATGTTATGTAATTGTGACAAAGTTTGTCCCCAAAGAAGAGATGAAAACATGCATGCCCTCCCTCCTTTGCAGACCTGGGGGAGTATGGATATGGATCATTGAATAGACTGTTAAAGCCAGTTGATGTGTTAGTTTCACTGAACTTTTTTTTCTCTTTCTTTTATTTTCTTTGCTGCAAAGGATGCCATTATGACGATGGGAAGGGTGAATTTGGAAATGATGGTGATGCAAAAAATATATCAGCAAAAATTAAATCTTGAAATAATGTTCCATCTTGAGTGCCACACATGTCAGAAAGGCATTTTACACTGACAAACTAGAAGGCATCCAAAGGAGGGTGACTAAGATGGAGAGAGAGCACCGGGAACAACGACTTAGGAGGATTGGTTGAAGGATCTGAATATGTTTAGCTTGGAAAAGAGAAGACTTAGTGTGTATGTGGTAGTGGTGGGGGGGTGGGGAGGTGGGATGAGCAGGGGAGTATTTGAAGTATTCCTCATATGGAAGAGTGGCTAGAAGTGTCTCATTTGGCTATAAAGGATAGAACTAAGAGTAGCAGGGAGAAGTTGCAGAAGGACAGGGTAAGGGAAATCTTTTTAATGATCAGAGCAGTCCGATAATTGAATGAGTTGCTTAAGGGGTAGTGGGTTCAATAGATTAATAAACATTTATTAAGCACCTACTGTGTTTCAGGCACTGTGATAAGTGCTAAGGATACAAAAAAAGGTTAAAGTCTCTGCCTCTCAAGGTGTTTACAATCTAATGGAGAGAAAACATGCAAACAAATATATACAAACAAGGTATTTACAACCAATATGAAATAATTAACAGAGTAAAGACACTGGAATTAAGAGGGGTTGAGGAAGGCTTCCTGTAGAAGGTAGGAGGTTTAGTGGGACTAAAAGGAAGCCATGGAGGTCAGTAATTGGGGCAGAGGAAAGAGAATGTTCCAGGAACTGGGGACAGCCAGAGAAAATGCCTGGAGCCAAGAGATAGATGGAGGACAGGGTTGTTAGATTGTGAAGGTTGGATGGCTACTTTTTGAAGATATTGTAGAGGGGATTCCTTCATGGGTTGAATTAATTGTTTTTTGAGGTCGTTTTGAGTTTTGGTAGTCTCCAATTCTATGGAGCTTAGAAGAACCTATGAAAATCTCAGAGGGACAATCCTAGGCTCTGTGACAGGGATGCTGTGTTCATATTTCTCTAAGTCTCTTCCAATTTTCATGTGTTCGTTGCGCAACAGCAATGTTTCCAAACCAGATTATGGTGTGGACTGGTAAAATATCTAAATTACTTGCCAGAAACCAATACTTCATCTGTGACCTCAGAACTCTCTGTGGGTGGCTCAGGGAGTGGGACGAGGGGCTCCGGGACCTCAGGAAAGACAGGGAGGAGCAGGATACAAGGGAAAAAAGGAAGGGAAAGATGAGTCAATTTCTTAAAGTTAAAGAAGGAATCTTTGGTAGTAAAAGCTTTATGGATTGGTAAATTTTGCAGCTGACCAGAGATAGTTGGTGGCTATGTGGTTAGAAAACAGTACTACAGATTCAATGACCCAGAGTTCTGCCTGAGTACTCTTCTTTTTCTTCCTTATGCTGTTTTAAAAAATTTGTATCTGAATTTTCAATCTGGCCATATGCCGTCTCACCCAAGTTCCCACACCCTATCTACCACTGACTGGGGAAGAGTGGTGACTGTGGAGGCAGGAGCCTCCTGTACAATGTAATGCACAAGGGTGTCATGAAAGGCAAAGAATTATATGTGGAGGCAGGGGATATAGCTTCCATTCCCATTTCTCCTCTTACTACCATTGTGACTGTGGGTAAGTCCTTAGCTTCTCTTGGTCTCAGTTTCTTCACTGTCAAATGAAGGTGATAAATTAGATGACCTGCAAATTCCTTTATATCTTTAAATTTTTGATCCTATAACTTCATAATAGAATGGGAAGGATAACACCACAAAGTTGGGATTACAGTTGGATAGAGGACTTTGAGATTGTGGGATTAACCCAAGTAGAGAAGGAACAGAAATACAGGAGTAGGGGTGTGTCAGTTTCTGCAACTGAATAGAATGAATGCTGACTAGTGAAAGCCATCTGTCATTATGCTTTGTATCCCTCATGCCTATCACAGTGCCTGGTACATAGTGGGCATTTCACAAATTCTTGTTGACCGACTGACTGACATTGTGAATGTGCTGTAGCCACATATTTCAGCAATATGGCCCAAACCACCACAATTGCTGATGTAGCCAGACAACCAAGCTCAGGGTGTGAATCTGAGATTTAATTGGTTGCCTCCTCTTCCTCCATTGAGTAGAATTATGACCAATGGATCCTACTCTGCAGCCTGGCTCATAGAAATAGCTACAACTGAGGCAGAATATGCATTGCTGACATTTACATGGTGTTTTAAGACTTGTTCTTCAGTCATTCAGTAGTGTCTGACTCTTCACAACCTCACAGTTCATAGCAGTCCAGGCACTTCTACTCTCTGCTATCTCCCAAAGTCTGTCTGAGCCCATATTCATTACTTCTAAGACACCACCTATCCATCTCATCCTCTGCAATCCTGTTTTCCTTTTGCCTTCAATCTTTCCAAGAATTCGAGTCTTTTCCAGTGAGTCCCATCTTCTCATTATGTGGCCAATGTATTTAACCATCAGCTTCAGTATTTGACCTTCCAATGAAAAGTCAGAATTAAATTCTTTAACTATTGATTGATCTCATCTCCTTTCTGTCTAAAGGATGCTCAGAATCTCCAGCGCCACAATTTGAAATCACTGATTCTGCAGTGCTCAGCTGTCCTTATGGTCCAACTCTCACAGTCATACATTACTACTGGAAAAACCATAGCTTTTAAGGCTTATAAGGTACATTACACACAGTATCTCATTTAATTCTCACGGCAATCCAGTAGGGTAGGTATTTTTATTATCTTCATTTTACAGATAAGGAAAATGAGACTCAAGAGAGGTTAAGTGATTTGTCCAGGGTTCCTACTGCTAGTAAGTATATAGGTAGGATTCCAACCCAAGGTTTCTTGGGTCCAGTGCTCTAAACATTATGACATTGCGTTTCATCAATACAAACTGAAGCCTGAGAAGATTCACTTTGCTATTACTTTCTAATTCCCCTTCCCTATGATTACTATAGGTATTCTCTCTTTCCTGAACCATCCCTTGACTCTGCTTCCCAAATCTCCCATCCCACAGATCTATCATGTAGAGTCACATGACCATGTTGACTACATCCACTACATATTTATATCATATTCTCTCTCTCTCTCTCTCTCTCTCTCTCTCTCTCTCTCTCTCTCTCTCTCTCTCTCTCTCTTTTGCTGTGCAATGGGGGTTAAGTGACTTGCCCATGGTCACACAGCTAGTAAGTGTCAAGTGTCTGAGGCCAGATTTGAACTCAGATCCTCCTGAATCCAGGGCCGGTGCTTTATCCACTTTGCCACCTATATCATCCACTCTCAGCAGCTCTTGCTGCTACATGCCCATCCTTTTACTCTCCCCTGGAGGTCTTTCTCTCACTCCCCACAGTGACTTTTCCTTCTCTTATTTCCTTAAGTTACCTGCTCAGCTTTCTTCCTCCTTCTTCTTAGCAGAGAATCTCACCCCCTACTTCAATGAATAAATTGAGGCCATCTCTCTGGAGCTCAAATCTACATATTCAGCCCTCATCTCTCTTCTGAGCTTGTCTGGCACCTTCAGCTTCCTGCTACACATCTTCTCCTGGTTGTCCCCACAGAGACATCTCAAACTCAACACAGTCAAAGTGGAATTCATTAGCTCTCTCCTTTCTTCTTTCTAATGTCCCTATTTCTGATGAGATCATAGCCCCAATTTCTTTCAGTTTACTTGGTTCTCAAAATATTCTCCACTACGCATTCTCATGTTCAAAGAATTGCTGAGTTTTGTCAGTTTTACCTCCTCAGCACCTGTAGTATCTATTCTCTTCTTTTTGTTCATGCCACAACTGTCCAGTTCACCAAAGTCACCCAAAGTGGATTACTTGCTGTTCCTTGTACATGACATTTCATCTCTTATCTATGTCTTTTGCACAGACTATTTCCCATGCTTGGAATACTCTTCTTTTTACTTCTACCTCTTGGAACCCTTAGGTCCCATTAAGGTTCAGTGTAAGTACTATCCCCTTCACGAGGACCTTCCTGTAAAAAGTCACTAACCTAGACAGACCCTTTGACCCAGCAATTCTTCTGTGAGGTAAATACCACTGAAGAGATCAAAGAAATAGGAACTCTTTTCTTAGTGGCAAAAACCTGAAAATTAAGAGGGTTCACATCAGTTGCTGAATGGCTGAACAAAATGTGGTACATGAATGTAATGGGATATTAGTGTGCCATGAAAAATGGTGAAATGGACAATTTCAGAGAAACCTGGAAACAATTATATGAACTGATGCAGCAAGAAGTAAGTAGAACCAGGAGAGTTTACAAAATTATGAAGAATTTATACAATTATATATGTAATATATAAGAAATTATACAGTAAATAAGAATTTATTTAATGACAATAACATTATAAAGAAAAACAAATTAGAACTCTGATCAATGGAATGATCAACCATGTTTGCATAGGCATGAAGAGAAGAATGCTACCTACCTCCTGACAGAGAAGTCATGGAATCAAAATGATCAATGAGACATATTTTTGGACATGGTCAATGAGGGAATTTGCTTTGCTTGACTATGCATATCTGTTATCAGGATTTTATTTTTATTTTTTTCCAGTTGGGGTGGGGAAACGGGAGGGAGAAAAAACGAATGCTAAAAACAAAACAAACAAATTTTCAAAATATTTAAAAAGAAACAAAAAAAGATTCTCCTGAACCCCTAATTGTTAGTGTTACCTACAAATAACTTTGTTTTTATTTTGTATGCATCTTGTATTTATTAAACTGTGAACATATTGGAATCATTTCTTCCTCCTTTCCCCCCCAACTTCTCTAAAGTGTAAGTTTCTTGAGGTCTAGAACTATGTCATTTTGGTATTTGTATTCCTAGTGCCTAACTAGGGATGCAAATGGAGCTTAATAAATGCATGTACATTAACTCTTCAGTGTACTCTAGTATATTTTGTAGTCAGCTGCCACTCTCTGCCATATCTTCCCTTTATTTCTTTTTTATTTAAAAACAAATTTTATTGATATTTTCTGTTTTTTACATTATCATAGTTATTCCAAGTAACCCTAGGTGGCACAGTGAATAGAGCACCAGCCCTAGATTCAGGAGTACCTGAGTTCAAATCTGGCCTCAGACACTGGACACTTACTAGCTGTGTGACCCTGGGCAAGTCACTTAACCTTCATTGCCCCACCCCCACAAAAAAAACCACCAATCCAAATAACCCTCATTCTGCCTTCACCTCCCTGGGAGATCCATCCTATATGACAAACCATTTTTAGAGAGGAAAAAAAAGTCAGTACAATTGCTTAATATATTGAAAAAGACCAAAAATATGTACTACATGTACTACCCACCTCCTTGAAGAAGTAGGTTGGGGATGTCTTATCTCTCTTCATTCAAATCCTCCTTGATCTTTATAACTTTGTTACATTGTCTCTTGGTTTTTTGGTGTATCATTGTTTTTTCTATATAATTTTCTGTAGTCACTGTGTTTATTGTTTCTTTTTTTGCTCTGATCACTTCACTTTGCATCATTTCATATTGATCTTTCTATGCTTCTCTGTATTCATCACACACACAATTTATTTTTTAATAGTATTTTTTTCAATTACATGTAAAGATATTTTTTGACATTTGTTTTTGTAAGATTTTGAGTTCCAAATTTCTCTCCTTCCCTTCCCTCCCCCCTCCTGAAGCCAGAAAGCAATTTGATATAGGTTATACAATACAATCATGTTAAACATATTTCCACATTAGTCATGTTGTGAAAGAAGAGTCAGAACAAAAGAGAAAAAGCACAAGAAAGAAGAAACAAAAAACCAAAAACAACAACAAAAGTGAAAATAGTATGTTTCAATCTACATTCAGACTCCATAGTTCTTTTTCTGGTTGTGGAGAGCCTTTCCCATCATGAATCTTTGGCATTGTCTTAAATCATTGCATTGCTGAGAAAAACTAAGTCTATGAAAGCTCATCATCACACAATGTTGTTAATACTGTATACAATGTTTTCTTTGTTCTGTTCATTTCTCTCAGCATCAATTCACGTAAGTCTTTCTAGGATTTTCTGAAATCCATCTGCTCATTATTTCTTTCTGCACAATAGTATTCCATTACATTCATATACCATGACTTGTTTAGCCAATCCCCAGTTGATGGGCATCCTCTCAATTTCCAATTCTTTACTACCACAAAAAGAGTAGCTATAAATATTTTTGTACATGGGGGTCCTTTTCCCCTTTTTATGATCTCTTTGGGATATAGAACTACTACTGGTATTACTGGATCAGAGTATGCACAGTTTTATAGCCTTTAGGGCATGGTTCCAAATTGCTCTCCAGAATGGTTGGATCAGTTCACAACTTCACCAACAATGAATTAGACACATGTAATTTATTACAGCACATTTAAGTACCACATTTTATTTAGATATTCTCTAATTGATGGGCATCTACTTTGTTTTCCAACTCTTAGCTATCACAAAGTGCTGCTTTAAATATTTCAGAGTCTGTGAAGACTTTCTTCATATCAATGTCTTCCTTCGGGCATAAGGCCAATAATGGAGTCTCTGGTTCAAAGAGTTTCTTTGCATAGTTCTAAATTGTTTCCCAAAACGATTATATTGGCTCATAGCTTCACCAACAATGTACTAACATGTCTATTCTTCCACAACTGCTAGGCTGACTCTTGCTAGGTTTTGTCATTTTTGCCAATTTCCATTGTATAAAGTGAAACTTCAGGGTTGTTTTGATGTGCATTTCATTTCTCTTATTATTAGTGATTTGGAGCATTTTTCATGTGGTTCTGAATACCTTGCAAAAGTGCTTGTTCATATCCTTTGATGATTTGAGGATAAGCTATTAGTTTTAGATATATTTATTAACTATTTATATATCTTGGATATTGTTAAAAGCAAAAACAAATTTATTTACTTATCTACTAATTTATTTATTTATCTATCTACTTATTTGTTTTTATGATTATGTAAAACATTACCATCTTAGCCCTTTTGTATATGAAAACTTGAATAAAAGAAAAAAAAAGAAAGTGAAAAATAGCATGCTTCAATCTGTGTTCCATCAATATCAGTTCTTTCTTTGGAGGTGGATAGTATGTTTCGATAGTCCTTTGGGATTGTCTTGGATCATTGTATTGTTGAGAATAGTTCTTTATCAAACAATATTACTGTCCCTGTATACAATGTTCTCTTGGTTCTGCTCTCTACACTATACATACAAGTCTTTCTAGGCCTTTCTGAAATTACCCTGCTTGTCATTTCTTATAGCACAATAATATTCCATCACCATCATATACCACAGCTTGTTTAGCCATTCCCTAATTAATGGGCATTCCTTCAATTTCTAATTGTTAGTTAGCCACCACAAAAAAGAGCTGCTATAAAAGATTTTTTTTACGAATAGGTCTTTTTCTCCTTTTGGGGGGATGTCTTTGGGTTATAAACCTAGCAGTGGTATTGCTGGATCAAAGGGTATGCATAGTTTACAAGTGAAATTTGACAAAAGGTAAACTGAGGCATGCTTCTCCAAGAAAAATAGCATTTTATTAACAGGGGCATGCTACCTGCCAATAAAAGCATCAATGGTTGCCTCAATTTCCAGCCAAAACCTCAGAAATGAAGATGCAACTCATTTTTATGAGCATAGAACAAAGAACAGAACAGAAATGACATAATTGGCTGGCATTATGGGATTGAGGACAGCATGATTGGTTACATAGCTGAGGAACAGGAAGCAATATGATTAGTTGGAAGTTGGAAATGAGGGTCTAGCAACAGCCCCCTCTTTCCCTCCTGTGACTAAGAAAAGTTCATTGTTTGAGTTCACCAGAGAAGCCAAAGATAATGACCCAGACTTCTTGGGGGAGCAAACCAGACATCCTTGAAGGATAGCTTGATGGTGTAAAGACATTATGCCTGACTCCCTCATGGCAAGCCAAATCCCCTTGATTCGTGGTACATTTTTTCAATCCCCTCAGTTTTCTTTTGTGTATTTTAAAAATGTGTTTCTTTTTGTTTTTTAATGTATAAGCAACACATTGTGGGGTTTTGTTTTCTCATCCAATCTGTACTCTTTTGCATTTTATTGAATAGTTCCTTTTTCCTGGTTATATATTTCTCCCCCTCACTTTTTCCTGCCAGTCAATAGATTCACCCTTCTTCTCCTTCCTTTCAGCTAGTTCTGTTCATCAGGGTTGTTGGGTTTTTAAAATTTCATTTTTTGTGCCCTTTTCCAAAAAGGATTTCTCTCACTCTCTTCATTACACACCCTCTCTTTGTGTCTACTCTATATTCCCCATTCTCTGATTCATGACTCTTATAATTATCTAGTCTCTCTCTTTTCTCCATATTCCTCATACAATCAGTGCTTCCAAGGAAACCATTCTAGGCTCTCCTGTCCAGGTGCTTTCTGCCACTGCCTTATAGGACTTGACCCAAGGATTCCTCTTTTCTATTCTTCCCCATTCCCAGAACAATGCCAATTATTGCAGATATCAGAACACTGCCTCATGACAGGGTCTTTCTCCCTCATGTCTCTAATTATGTAGCCTACCACTCATCTATACTCTTCCCTGGTTACCTTTTTTCTGGTATTTTCCTCAAAATCTCCTCCCTTTGTTCAAGATCTTCCACTCCCTCTGGTGCCAAATTCCCCCCTGGGTTTCCAACTCCTCCTCTCCCAGTGTAGGGTGAGTAGACTCAGCAAGCTCCAAATTCCGATGCCGGATCTCCTTTTCCCTTCACAGAGCATCTCTCTTCACCCATAGGAGTATTGATCAGTGGAAACTCTTTCCATCTCCAAAGTAATACCTCCTACTCTTCCCATTTTTGAGATCCTACCTCCTTCTCACCAACTTTCTGTAGGATCTTCTCTCTCTCTGAGACCATGGATATCATCTCCTCATTGCTAGCCTTTGATTTCACCCCAGCACATCACAAACCCTTCTCTATTCCTATGTTCCCCTTCCCCTTTTTGATGCATACTCCAATGTTGTAATGTAGATGCCTACACACAAAACACGATTAATCTGTGGGCAGGGTGTCACCAGATTCTGTTCATAATGCCTTGTCTGGCTCTACCAGATTTATGCCTTCACCCCTGTCTCCTTGTATACATTTAGAAATATCTCTTACTGGTTTCTCTATTGTTACTCTGTTGCTGTTATTAGACTTTCCCGTTGGATGTATTCCTACTTTTTGCTCATACCTCTTACATTTCTGTCATCTGAAGTGTTTAAGAAGCAAATAATTGCTTCAGTTCTGGTTTTCTTTCTAAATATAGTCCAAACATCTTTATTATTGAAAGTCTCCATTTTTTTCCTATATGGTTAAGTTCAGATCTTCAGGGTTGGTCATGATGGGCTGCATCTTGAGCTCTAATCCTCTTAGAAATACATTATTCCATTCCCTTCTATGTTTTCTAGTATATACAGAATAGTCTTACAGCATTTAAATGTCCTTTCCTTTGTATTTTGAGTCTTTCTCTGATGGCTTACAGAACTTTTTTTTTTTCTGAATTGAACTGTTAAATTAAAGAACTATGTGTGTTGGCATTTGCAATAATTTTTTTTTTCTTGGAGGGGAATCTGTGAATTCTTTCAATTGGAGTTTAATTTTCTTTGTTCCAAAGTTCTGGGTAGTTCTCGTTTATTACTGCTGTCATAGTAGCATTAAGGTTTTTTTTTTTCTTCTCCTGGCATGTTATTTTGAGAAACCTCTTTAGGTTTTCGCTATGCATTTTATCTCTGAGATTCTTGTGTTCTGCTTTATAGTGAGGACGTTTTCTCTTAATACTGTTTTTTGTTTCTTTTCTCCTAGATTCTTCTTCACTTCTGTGTATTTGCATTCCTGATATATTGGTCTCTCTTTTGTTTCTTGCCATTTCAGGTTCCAGTTTTTCTATTCTGCCCATTATTTTTGCTCTTCAGGCCATAAATTCTACTTTCATAATTCTCATTTCTCTTTTAAATCATGAAGGAACAGTATGTTGTGCTTCCATGTTCTCCTCAAATTCCACAGGGTTTTCTTTCTCATTAAATGTTGGATCACTTTTCTTTGTTTTGTAGTGTTTATTCATAGATGCCTGAACTAATTTACTATATATAGAGGCAGTATTCCCTTCCATTGTTACTGTTTTTCTTCAAGGTTTTGAGTTTTCTTCTTCCTGAAATCTTTTGTCATATTTGTCCTTTTGTTTTCCCCTTATTTTCCCTTTTACTCGCTTTCTGACTCCCTTCCTTCTGATTGTGTTTTCCATAGGGCTAATTCTCAAAGCATCTTAGCCTTCTTCCTCATGGAGCAATTCACAGTTAACCAGCCAAAGTATCTTCCCTAAATGACTTTTGAATATATCTGGATGATGTGCTTTTTCCCTCAGGCTTGGCAGAGTGCTACAGAGCACCCCTTCTCACCTTCTCACTCCCCACATACACAGAGTTCTACTCCCTCTATTTCCTAGCTCTTTGGTTGGCAGAGGTAGTTCAGAGGTATGTAGCATTGGTGCTACAGGGTTGTGGCCTCTGGCAAGATTTTTGTGCCTCTGGCAGTCTGTGGCTATGTAACTGCCTCGAAGCCAGGGCACATTTCAGAAGCTGTGAGCTGGGATCTCCATGGCACTGGCAAGAGGGAGGTAGAACTGGGGTGTAGGAGTGGGTTTGGTTTTAAGTCTGTATTGTGTCATTGTGTCTGCTAGTGCAGCTTTGCTGTCAGTAGTGTAGGAGGTAGGGGTGGGTTGGAGAGTAAACTCAGGGTCACTGAGCACCAATTCATATTTGTTTTTTAAAACCTTTTAGATTATGAATGAGCTAGACTGTGGTGACAGCTGAAGTTGCTTTCACTTTGGCATATAATTTCTGTTTTGGAGAGGTTTGAAAGATCATGGGGATCAGAGAAAATGTCTAGTTCTCCATGTTGTTGCTTACATGACCTGGAAGTCTCTTCAGTCAGAGCTTATTTTAATCAAGGAAATAAGAGGGACAATAATCCCAGGGAAACTGGAGTTATGTGTGCGTGGTTTTAGAGAACTATTCTGTGGAGTATTATTCTCTTTGTCATTTCCAGCAACTTTAGCACATCTCCAGACCCTGGCCAAAGGGGTCTCTGCTCTCACCACACCCCACCTGCATCTCTTCTAAACTCCAGTTGTAGGCACTTAGAGAAATCCCTTTATCTCAGAAATACTGTTGAAAAATTAATGGGCAAATCCAATCAAACTAATTAATTTGTTTGCATCTATTTCTGATATGCAGGTCAGTGTGGGAAGATGACTAGCATGGAAGGAAACTTGGATTTTCCTTTGAATTCTTTTGTTGGTGATTCATACCCAGGTGTCTTAGATTTTCTATTTTTCCCTGGCTCTTTGAAGGGCAGTCACTGTGGGCCCCTTTTGTCACAGAGCGTTGGAGGGCCTCTACTGTCTATCCTTTCCATACTCATATTCTTCACTGAGGGGTGGGGCAGCATAGCAGGCATCTCCAGCCATACTTATTGCCAGGAGAGGGCAATACTTGTGTTGACCTACTAGTTATTCTCTGGTTGTAGCCTGACATCTCTCACTTCCAGACATTCACAGAGTTCTGTCCCCTGTGCCTAGGAACATGTTCTCTATTCATCTCCCCCCTTTTGGAATCCTCTTTCTTTAAGGCTTTGGTAGGGTGCCTTCTCCCTTATGAAGCCTTGCCTGGTCCTTGTGAAAAGGGAGAGGTCATGGACCAGGGCAGAGAACCTCTCCTCAAGTTCTAGACAGATTTATGCCTGACATTGTGACTTAGATGACCATGGGCAAGTCACAACCTCTTTGAGTTTCGGTTTCCTCATTTGTAAAATGAGAGGGTTGGCTATTTCATAAACTGGGATCAGTGTACTTTTAAAAATATTTTTATAACTGTATTTAAATAGAATTGGTTTCTTTGGTAATCTGATGCATTTTATTGTATGCTGAAAAGGTGCCTCTTGTCCTTCACTAGACTGCTAAGGGTTTCTGTGATATAAAAAATGTTAGGAACATCTGGAATAGATGAGCTCAAAGGTCATTTACAGCTCTAAAATGATGAGATGATGATAATGACAACTGACATACACTGTCTCATTTGAGTCTCAAATGGACCCTGTAAGGAATGTGTTATCAGTAGCCCCATTTTATAGAAGGAAACTGAGGCTTAGAGAGGTTAAATGACCTTCCTAAGGTCACAAAGCTATTAGCAACCTAAGGTGGGATTCGAACCCAGGTCTTCCTGACTCAATGTCATGCATTTCATAAACTAAACAAATATAGCTTACTCATGATCTGGGTATTTACTCAAACTATACTATTGTGACAATGAAAACCACTCTTTGGCCCAGGAAGGCTGCTATACTCACATATGCTCTCTCTAAGAAGGGGTCCATCTCAATTCTGGATTTGGTTCAGTCTTAGGGGAGCCTGGCCTCTACTTTTTTGTGGGGAAATGAGGGTTAAGTGAATTGCCCAGTGTCACACAGCTAATAAGTGTCAAGTGTCTAAGGTCAGATTTGAACTCAGGTTCTCCTGAATCCAGGGCCAGTACTTTATCTACTATGCCACCTAGCTGCCCCTGGCTGGCCTCTATTTTTAGTCTCTTTCTCAAACCCTCTGTTTCATCATGTTTCCACCCTGAAGCCCCAAGGAAAAATACCTAAACTTGAGGTTTGGCTAATATATAGAGTCTCCTAAAATGAGGGGAGTAGGAGGGTATTGAATATACAGTATAAATCAGGTATAGGACAGCTATTTATTTCCTCCACATACAAAAGAAATGATGTAAGATGTTCACAAGCATACTTAGTATAAACTTAAGACCTCAAGCAGTAATTTATAATCATTATCCCAGGACTTTGAGACTTAGATATTAGGACATGAAACAGTTTGAAGGACTGATGAATAGGCATTTTACATTTCACCATGGCTTTGTATTGTCCAGACAGTTCTCTTTAGATCCACAACTTCTGGCAAGGTAGGCCAAGAACTGGACTCACTTTCCTGCCAAAGAGTCATGTTTTCCAAGAAAAGTTTAATTGAAAAACATTTCTTTTGATGCCAGTTAGCTCATTCTGAGGGATTCATTATCTCTATACCTCTCTCAAACTCACAAGATTTCCTCAAAAACTAGGAATGTCCATCTTGGGATGCTGTTTAACCAACTAAACTTAGTAAAGAAGCAAAACAGAAAAAGCAGCCCCAAAACCAGTCTGAAATTTGCCTTGAGGGCAGGACATGTGCTTTAGCTGCCAAATATTCACATTCACTCTAATGACAGTGTGGGAGGAAAAGCAACAATTCAATCCTCCCAGGGATGAAGCTCTCCTGAGAGAGGCTCAAATGGTCATGGCTAATACAGCAAATGAGTTATAAGGGAAACTGAAGTCCTTCTCTTTTTAAGTTCCATTGTGAGAAAATAATTATTAATAATGGATTTCTAGGAAAGATCCAGATATCAGTCTAGTTACTCTCTCCCCCTCACCCCAGAAAGCTTAGTTCAGTGCCTGGGATGAGCACAGGTAACAAAAGGAATGCAGATTGATTCTTTTGTTTAGCTAGGGGAAGAAACACACTTAGACACAGGGATTTTTCCTTTCTAGACCACCTTCAAGTCATGCCAATCAATGGAACCGCATGATGCTATAACCAATTAGCTTAGATCAATGTATGGTGACCTGCTCCTGGCAAAAGAGGATAAGAAGCCTTGACCACCAGAGGCTTGCTCTCTCTCTGCTCACCTTCTTGGCTCAGAATGCTGTCTCTTCGGGCTATGTAATTTAGGCCTGTAGGCCTGAGGCTAGTGGGGAAGCTCGGGAGAAACAAGGTCAATACTTTACTAATATGTAACCCACCATTGGGTTAGTATTCTTTCCTTTTCAGTGATCAGTAAGGGGATTATTTCATTATCTCAAAGCACAAGTCCCTCAGTGTTCACCCACATGACCCCAGATGTTGCCAAGGGAACTCAGTGTATGTTTCATGGGATGGCCTATAATGGCTCATCCTCATGCATGCTCCATGGGGGTACAAACTCCCACTATACTACCAAATAGAAATCATTGAAACTACTTGGTATTGGTTAAAAAAATAGAAAAAAAATGACTAATGGAGCAGATAGGTAAAGAAGACCCAGGAGAAAAACTGGAAAGCAGTCTGGCAGAAATTAGGTTTAGACCAACATCTTACATCATATACTACTATAAAGACCAAATAAATAAATGACCTAAATATAAAGAGCTATATCATAAACAAATGAGAAGAGAATAGAAGAAAATAATTATGAATGGTGGGAGAGTTCTTGACCAAGCAAAGGCTAAAAGTGATCTTTTGTAAGAAGAAATAGACAATTTTTATTGTATAAAATTGAAAGCATTTGCATAAACAAAATTAATGTAGTTCAAGAATGGAAACAGTTAACTGGGAAAACTTTTTTGCAGCTCTTTTCTCTGATAAGGGGAGGCATGTGTTGAAGCCAACTCTAACTGGCTTCCTAGAGATAATTGTTAAATTTTCTGTGTGAAGATTTACACATTTTATACCTCAGGAATCAGCAATTACTAAAGACCAAGGCTTGATATGTTGTTTTATTGTTTAGGTTTAAGGAAGTTTCACTAGAGCAGATTAAGTTTAAAAGTTTGTGTATAATATTTTTTTCCCTAGTATAATGCCGTATTGCTCTATAACCATTGCTCAAGCTCAGCAGGAGTTCAGTGGAAGGCTCAAAGAATGAAGTCATCAACCATCTAGAGATATGGTGACAACGCATCCTGGTGGGATGATGATCATGATGATGATAACTGACATTTATATAGCACTTTAAGATTTGCAAAGTGCTTTGTATCATTTATTTCACTTGAACCTCATTAGGATAAAGGCCTAATATCCAAAGATATTTAGGAAGTTGGTACAAACATATAAGAATGAGAACAATTGTCTAATAATCGGGCAAAATATATGAAAAGGCAAATTTCTTTTTAAAAATTTTTTGGAAAATATTGTATTTCTATCCCCCTCCTATTTTTGGTTAGAAAATTAGAGAAGTCACGTTTCTTGCCAATTTTGTCCCAACAGAGGGAGAGGGGAAGGAGAGAGACCAAACTAAATCAAGTATCTTAGCTTGGTGATCTCTTTGGGATATAGACCTAATAGTGACATTGTTGAGTCAAAGAGTATACACAGTTTTATAGCTCTTTGGGTTTAGTTCCAAATTGTTCTCCAGAATGGTTGGACCAGTTCATAGCTGCAATAAACAGTGCATTAGTATATCTGTTTTCCCATACCTTTCAGTATTTGTCATTTTACTTTTCTGTCATTTTAGGCAATATGATGCATATGGGGTAGTACCTCAGAATTGTTTTAATTTGCATTTGTCTAATTATTAGTGATTTAAAGCATTTTCTCATATGACTATTAAAAGCTTTGATTTCTTTCTTTGAACATGTCCTGTTCATATCCTTTGACCATTTATCAATTGAAGAATTGCTCTTATTTTTATGAATTTGACTCATTTCCTTATATATTTGAGAAATAAGACCTTTTTCAGAAATTTGTTGCCAATTTTTCCCCTAGTGTCTTTCTTTTAAGTTTGGCTGCATAGGTTTTGCTTGTACAAATTTCTTTTAAAATTATGTAATTAAAATTATCCATTTTAATTCCTCTGAACCTCTCTATTTTTTATTTGGTTATGAATTCCTAACCATAGATCTTAAAGGTAATTTCTTTCATGCTCCTCTAATTTGCTTATTATGTCACCCTTTATGTCTAAATCATGTACCCATTTTGAGCTCATCTTGGTACATGATATAAGGTGTTGGTCTATGCTAGTTTCTGTCAGACTACTTTCCAGTTTTCCCAACAATTTTTGCCAAATAGTGATTTCTTTCCATAATAGTGAGGATCTTTGGGTTTATCAAAACACTAGGCTATTGTGTTAATTTGCTTGTATGAATGCATGCACTCACACATAAATGCCTATACATGTATATATACATGTACATACATGCATATAAAATCTATTCTAGAAAAGGCAGTTTTCAAAAGAAGAAATGTAAGTTATCAATAGCCATTAAAAAAATAAAAGCTTAAAGCCATACTGAGGTGCTACATCATACCCATCAGAATGACAAAGATGACAAAAGAAGAAAGTGCCAATTATTGGCGGGATTGGGAGAGAAAAGGCACACTAATGCACTCTTGGTGGAACCATGAATTGCTCAAACCATTCTAAGAATCAATTTGGAGCTCCATTCCAAAAGTTATGGAACAAGTTCTAGAACTTTGTTTTGCCTCGTTCCACATTCTACCTTGTATCATACATATTTGTGGATATGTCTATTCTCCTGCCTTCCCTCTAGTAAACTGTAAACTATTTGAGGGCAGGAATCAGTGTGTGTGTGTGTGTGTGTGTGTGTGTGTGTGTGTGTGTGTGTTTTAAAAATCTTTGTAACCAATGTAGTATTTTGTGCAAAGTAGACACTTAAATATTGAGGTGAATTGATCTAAGATGTGAAAATGGGTCAAAACTTGTGAAGAATGGTAAAGAACTAAGGCTTTCAACAGTTTTCCAACTCCTCCCTTCATGAGAAAAAAAGATGAGTCGATCACTGTGATAGCCCCACAAGAGTGATAGTAAAGAGTTTCACCAGTGACTGGGTGCTGGAGATTTTGGTCCTGAATGGGGAGAGCCATGGTACTGGAATTCTTGGAGACCAGACTTGGGAGAAACATGTAAATGAGTCAACATGCTTCTCTAGACCAGTTGGTTGTGCTAAGAACATTTAGATCTTTCAGCTATTATGTAGACCTATTTGGAATCAATATTTTGGGGAAATTCCTTTTGTTTGGAGACTTGGATTCAATCATGAACCAAGAACCAGGATGAATTGCACTAGTTTGCTCATTGCCAAACCAAATCCAATTTCATTTCTTTCTTTTTGGACAGAACATCAAAATATTCTCTCAGCTGATATTTTATTTGGTTCTAGTCCCTGGGTCTGGAGAAGATTAGAAAACAGAGCTGCAGGTAGTTGTGTGCAAGGGACAGAGGACCTGGAGGGGCTGGACCTCTGCAGTGGAAAAAAGAGAGGGTATAGACATACCTTGCCGTTGGGGGCTGAGATGATATCCTCCTAAATAGAGGGAGTTTCTTTCCATGATATGGTGTTCAGAAAAGATAGAGGCCCTTTTACTCTCACCAGTAGGAAAGATCAAATTATACAGGATGTCTGGGATTGAAAGGGACTTTAGTAGAATTTAGTAGGCTCATATATCTAGAGGTTTGAAGGATGTCAAAAGCCATCTATTCCAATTTCTTCATTTTTACAGATGAGGAAACTGAGACCCATGAAGATTAAATGACTTCCCCAAGGTCATATGAATAGTAAGTGTCAAGGGGAGGATTTGAACCCAGGTCCTCTGACTCCAGAAAAGGTTCCTTTTCCATGGACCTCACTGACACTGAGCTCACCACTGCCACCCCATTAAGGGTTGAATTACTTGTTCAATTGAAACAGATGCTTAATATCAAATCCGAGATTTAAACACAGTTTTCATGAGATCTCTCCCACCTTCCACTGTACTACGGTGACTTACTATTGCCAGAGGTATAGTCTTGCAAGACAAATGTATGTACAGGACTTTTGTGTGTACTTCACTGAGGATATGCGGTATATGCAAAGACAGCAAGAACCCTCATGGATATGAATCTCACAGATTACAATGATTTAACTCAGAGTGATTTGATGGTCTAGTTATCAGTCAATCAACAAGTATGATTACTGATTTTTTAAAAATTAACATTTTACTTTGGTAGGAATTTCAGCAAATTAATGTGGTTTGTTCTACTTTTTTCTTGGTTTAGAACTCATTTTAGCTCAAGTCCATGAAAGACCCATCCATCTAGTATTAATTTAATCAGCAGAAATCTTGGAGATAGATCTTTTGGAAAACTACTAGCCTGCCAAGAAGTTCCCTAGCCTATCTTTTTTTTCTTTTACTAGCCTGACAACACTTAATAAATTACTAGGCCATAAAAATTCTAGACAGCCTGCCAAATTTGCGTTGGCCTTACCCACTCATACCAGTGCCATCCCCTGAGCCTCTGTGTCTAAGAGCCCGTCAGCTGTTCCTTCTATCAGTCAGTTAAGAGAACATATAAGCCTTTGCCTGTGGTAGATATACTGATGGTCCCCCCTGCCCCACTCCTACCCCAATAGATTGTCATAAAAAAAAAACAAAATAAAAAAGGGAACTTTGCCAACTCTCACCTGGACTCAAATCTACTGCATGATTCTGGGCAAGTCACTTAACCTTTGTCTACCTCAGTTTCCTCAGCTGTAAAATGAGGCTAACAATAGCACATACCTCCCAGGGTTGTTGTGAGAATCAAATAAGGTAATATTTGTAAAGCACTTAGCACAGTGCCTGGCACATAGTAGGCACTTAATAAATCCTTGTTTTGTTCCTTCCTATTTTAATAGTCAACCAGAGCCATAACTATCATTGGGCTACTGGGACTTTGCTCCAGGGTGTCCACATGCAGGTAACTTCCTCCAGGAAGAGATCTACAACTTGCCTTGGGGTCCTCCAGTGGTTCATGCTGCCAAGTAGGATTGGGGGAGGGCAGCGTGGTTCAGTGGAAAGAGCACTGGCTTTGGAGTCAGAGGGCCTGAATTTGCATCCTGCTTCTGAGGATTGTGAGGTCATCTGTGTGACTTTGGGCAAGTCACCTACCTTTTCTGGGACTCAGATTCCTCATCTATAAAATTAGGGTGGGGCGGCTAGGTGGCGCAGTGGATAAAGCACCGGCCCTGGATTCAGGAGTACCCGAGTTCAAATCCGGCCTCAGATACTTGACACTAGCTGTGTGACCCTGGGCAAGTCACTTAAGCCCCATAGCACCCCCCCCCAAAAAAAATTAGGGTATTGGACTGGATGGCCTCTGGGGTCCTTCCAAGGGTCCTGTCACCATGACATCCTTCTCCCAGGGCCCACCCCCCACCAGAGGCCCAGATCAGACTCTCTGGGGGATGACAGACTGTCCACTATCCCTGTGTGACTCTACTGGAGGTTGGGCCACCTTTTTCATTATTGCAGCTCCCTAAGGCACAGGCCTGACCCTTGCCCCTTCCCTGCTCAGGAATATTCCCTTCCCTAGAAGATAAAACCTGAGTTCCTCTGCCTGGCCCTTTATACCCTCTCTCATTTGGCTCCAAATGCTTGCTTGCTCCCTGTATTTTTTTAAGAGTATTTTATCTGACTCTTTCCTTGGGGACACTAAATTTGGAGTCAAAGACCTGAGTTCATCTCCATGGCCTGATACTTGTATCTGTGTGACCACGGCTAAATTGCTGTCCTTCTTCTTTAGGCTCCAAAATGAGAGTAGGTGTACTAGGTAACCTCTAAGCTCCCTTCCAACTCACTCTATGATCCTGGGATTCTTTACTGTTATCACATCCTACCTTGTGTCATACTTCTTTGTGTATATTTGCATCCTTCAACATTAATTCATGCACTCTCCATGGGTGGGGATCATGCCATTAAAAAAGAGAAAAACTGGGGCAGCTAGATGGCGCAGTGGATAGAGCACCAGCCCCGGAGTCAGGAGGACCTGAGTTCAAATCCAGCTTCAGACACTTAACACTTACTAGCTGTGTGACCCTGGGCAAGTCACTTAACGCCAATTGCTTCACCAAAAAGAGAGAGAGAGAGAAACAAATAAACAAAATCACCTTGTAACAGAGTAGGTGCTCAAGAAATGTTTGTTGTAATCAATATAATTGAGACAGAGAGTATAAGTGCACAATGTCTTGTGCAGGGTTACAAATACATCTGTGGGACATCACCTATTGAAATCCCAGGACTTATTTCATTTGTCTCAAGTCCTGGGTTTTGGACTTCACCCCCCTCTGTTTCTTGCTTGACCTTTTCTCCCCTCCATTGGACAGAATCCCCCCTTTCCAGTTTAGAACACATTGCTTCTACCTCTCACACCAGCCTAGGGTCTGGGCCAAGCAGTTCCATCTCCTAAATTTTCCCATCTACCTTGTAGAATGTGAAACAAAACACATAATGGGTGAGGATTAGAGGTTTATCCATAGAGCTGAGGTCATCCCTCACAGGGTTGGTGGTCCAGGTTTGTCCTGTCAGATCTTAGGCCCGGGGTAAATCCTACTGAGCACATCCTTGCCCCATGTTCCTTTGTATGACACCACCAAAAGGTATTGCATCTCCAGTCAAAGACTCTGGGTTCATTTCTCAGCTCTGATGCTTCCTAGTTATATAAAGTTGAACAAGGTGCTCAGCCATGGTGAGCCTTGGTTTCCTTCTCTGCAAAATAGGGATAATAGCGTTGGCATCATGGCATTGTGGCAGGGGTCCAGCGATGTCATCTAAAGAGATTTGTTTTTGTTATTTTATCTTGTTAAATAAACTATTATCATATATAAGATAATACTGTACAGGTGAGATCAAATCAAAATGAACCAAAAGTGCCTCCTTTAATGGGGAAAAGGAAAAATATACTCTTCGAGGTAGAAGAGACCACAGAGGGCATTTAATCCAATCTGGACCAAAACCTTCATACTTTCTACAACATCTTAGAATATGGTCAGCTACTACTTGAACATATCTAGTGATAGGATTCTCTTCTGATGGAGGCAGCCCCTGTGAAAAGCTCCTAAATGGAACTGAGCTCCCCCTCTCTGCGACTACCACTCACAACTCCAAGATAGTCATCATGTTAGTAACCCAGTTTTACCTTCTCCAAGGTAATTGTCCTCAATTTCTCTGCTTGGTCCTCATATGACAATTTCCAGTTTCCTCTTGGTCTTGATCCCACTTCTCTGAATTCAACCAGTTTATTGATGCTCTTTCTAAGATGCAATGCCCAGAAATGCTCACAATAGTTCAGATGAAGTCTGACCAGGACAAAGAGCTAAAGACCCCTGACCTCTTTTGCTCTGGACACTAGGACTCCATTAATGCAGCCCAAGATTGTTTCAGGTTTTTTGACTGCCATACACACCACCCTGACTCATTCAGGGCTTGGAGTTCCCTCAGCCCTCTGGGTCTTTTTCATGTAATCTCTTGTCTGGCCATAACACCTGCTTCCTGCACCTGTGTGGTTAATTTTTTTAACCCATCTATAGAACTTGACACTTAGTAAAATGTACTAAGAAATACACTTAGTAAAAGCCCTTTATAATTTTATCTTAATCAAGCAAGAAAGCATTAAATACGAACTTACTTTGTTTCAGGTTGGAGGCAGCTAGGTGGCCCAGTGGATAGTGTTCTGGGCTTGGATTCGGGAAGACCTGAGTTCAAATTAGTCCTCAGATACTTACTAACTGTGTGACCCTGGGCAAGTCACTTAACTTCTGTTTGCCTTAATCTACTAGAGGAAATGGCAAACTACTTTAGTATCTTTGTCAAGAAAACCCCATGTACAGTATTGGCGTGTTATGGTCCACAGGGTCACAAAGGGTCGGATACAACTGAATGACTGAAAAACAACAATAACAACAATGTTATCAATAACAATGTTATAAAATGGGGATATAAAGAAAGAGCAAAAACAGCCCCAATGAGCTCATATTCTAATGTAAGAAGCAGTATGTACATAAATATAATGTCTATGTATACACATAAAAGATGCATATAGGGTTGGTGCAAAGTAATCTCAGAGGGGAAGTCACTAACAGCTGAGAGGAAGGTAAGGGAGTGGACCAAGAAAAACCTCCTGTAGAAAGTGACATTTGACGCAAGTCTTAAAGGAATCTGGGTATGTCAAGATGGAGGACTGAAAGGTGGGGAGATGCTAGTTGGAGCATTATGTCTAACGGACAGCGAGTGCGTTGACCCATCCTTCTAGCCTGCCACAATCAGCTTGGATTCTGATTCAGTTGTCCATTAAGTCATGCTTTTCAACTTCATGACAGTGGCAAATTTCATAAGCGATGCCATGCCTCCATCCAAGTCAGCGATGAAAGCACAGAACCCCGAGGCACGCTGCTGAAGACTGCCTTCTGGATTGATATTGATCCACTAGTCACTACTTTGGGGATCTCATAAATGAACCAATTTAAAGTCCACTTAATTGTACTGTCCTCTCTGAAGCATATCTCTCTAATTCTTTTTATTTTTTTTAAATTTTTTTAAATTTCTTTTTTTATTTTTTAGTGAGGCAGTTGGGGTTAAGTGACTTGCCCACGGTCACACAGCTAGTAAGTGATAAGTGTCTGAGGCCAGATTTGAACTCAGGTACTCCTGACTCCAGGGCCAGTGCTCTATCCACTGAGCCACCTAGCCGCCCCTGAAGCATATCTCTCTAACTTGTGTACAAGGCTGTCTCTCATCAAGTGTTTTTGCAAATATCCTACGTAACTATGTTTACAACATTCTCCACACACATGGTAACTTTATGGAAGAGAAATCAGAAAGACAGACAGAAACACAGGGAGGATAACCTAGGGGTGTTTAGATGGTTCATTGGATAGAGTAATGGGTCTGGAGTCAGGAATACCTGAGTTTAAATTCAGCTTTAGACATTTACTAACTGTGTGACCTCAGGCAAGTCTCTTAACCTCCATTTGCCTCAGTTTCCTCAACTCTAAAATGAGGACAATAATAGCACCTCCTTCCCTGGGTTGTTGTGAGGATCCAATGAGATATTTGTAAAGCTCTTAGCACAGTGCCTGATATATAATGGATACTAAATAAGCACTTTAATTGTTGTTATTATTATGGGAAGGCTAGCTCGGTGGCAGAGTGAATAGAGTGCAGACCTGGAGTCAGAAAGACTCATATTCCTGAATTCAAATATGACCTTAGACACTAATGATATGACCCTGGGCAAGTCACTTAGCCATGTTTGCCGTAGTTTCCTTATCTGTAAAATGAGCTAGAAAAGAAAAGGGCAAACCACTCCAGTGACTCTGTCAAGAAAACCCCAAATGGGGTCAAGCAGAATCAAACACGACTGGAAATGACTGAACAACAAAGATCCATGTGTCAAAGAGATAGCAGTTATTGCCAATAGTCCCAGAGAAGGCACCCACCTCACTCCCACTCAGAGGTCCACTACAGGCAACATATAAAAGTAGGGAAAGCTTGAACATCTGAGCTGGTATGCTGATCCATTGCCCTCAGGTTTGTGTCTTCTAGAAAGTTGACTTTTATGCTATCTTTGCAATCATTGACCAAAATATTCAATAATAACAGCTTGCATTTGTGTAACTGGGATTCAAACAAGGTCATCTCTTTCCAAGGACACCTTATGCTGAAAGAATTCATAATCACTCATAAGTAAATAGACAAGGACAACACTATCATCTTCTTCCTGGAAAAAAAGCAGCTTTAGTGGCAATCTTACATACTGGGAGAGAACGCCAGCCTTGAAGCTGAGAATACCTGGGCTGCCTCTGACACATATTGGCTGTGTGACTCTGAACAGGTCACTACCTCTCTCTGTTGTAGGCGACTCTCTAAGACTAAAACTGTTGCAAAGAAGATGCTTATCTGCCTTAATAGAGAGGGTGTTTTCACCCTGAGAGTTCCCTATACAAATAAAATCCCAGGTCTAGTCCATATCCTACTGGCAAAAGCCAGAACTAGGAGATCCTTTGACTTGCAAAAAATTTTGGCAAGTAGAAGATGAATAGTGCTAGCCTCACAGCTGGACGGGACCCACTCATTTTATAAATGACCAGATGGGCCGAGAGAGTTTTAGTGTCATGCCCAGGTATCTACCGCACAGGAGGTAGACAGCAAAGCTGGGATTTGAACTGAGGACCTGTGACTCCACGTTCAGTGTGGCATGCTTCCTCATCTTCTTGTATCGTGTAGTGGAAAGAGCACTGGACCCGGAGTTGGGAGAGTCCTGGAAACCTGGATTGCATCATAAGGTTTAGTGCTGGATGGCATCTTGGAGATCACCGGCTCCAACCTCCTCTTCATATAGATGAGGAACCTGGGTCCATGAGTGGAAAAGTGACTCATCCACAGTCACATGGGTAGCAAGTAGCTAGACAAGTACATGTAAGTTGACAGCTAATTTCAGAAGGCGGATGAAGAATCAGGAAAATGACTTACATCTTCAAATTCTTAGGCTCTTAGAGCTGGAAGGAGCGTTAGTGACCATCTAATTCCAAGACCCCATTTTGTAAATGGAGGAACTAAGGCTTAGAGTAGGAAGAAGTCACCAACCTACCTGATGGAGAAAGAGCCCAAGTCTCCTGGGGCCTAATCCAGTGTGTATCTAACAATACTAATTGGCCCCTTTAAGTAGGAACACAGTCCCGGAGAAGGCAGAAGTAGAGTGGGTGGGTACGTGAATGTGACTTCAGTCTGAGAGTATGAGGGGCCTCAAGAGCAACTGCCCAATATTGGCTGTAAATAAGGCCTCCACCACTCTGGGTCTCAGTTTTCTTCTCTGTTAAGTGAGGATCATTAATACTTGCACAACTGGTTTACGTCCTTGCATCCAGCCCTTATGAAATCCTACAGGGCTACAGAAACATGAGTTATTATTATTGTGATTCTGCATCTGTGACGCTGGTTTTATTTTTCGAAGCTGGTCTGGTTCCCAAGATTGTTTCATTCCCGGTGATTGAAAAAGGGAATTAAAAGGCAAATCAACTTATTTGTGCAATCACTGTGAACGTCCAGTGCAATCATGCCTTATGAGATCTGGGGCCAATATAGTAATTATTTATGAGGTTTGAGAACAATGCCATTGTATAGCAAGGGCAGTCGCTGTTTACAAGCTTTTCAAATCTAGGCCTCCCTCACCTCTCATACATTTGGATTGTGCAAGCTTTCCCAGACTGCTGTTTGTGGGCACTTCGTGCATTTCCCGGAGGAGCCCCGTGCCCAGGGCCCAGCTGACTGGAACTCTGGCATGAGTGGGGTAGGGTAGGGTGGGGTGAGGGAGAGGGAGGGCAGAGAGTTCATGCCCCACAGTCTGCCAAGTTGCAACTTGACTTGGAGAAGTTTGTGGCCATTGTAAGCACTGTTTATAGAGACCACTGCTCTCTCTTAACTCTCCTCTGTGACAGAGTATTATTCAAATGTTGTTTTTGTGTTCACTGAGGTATGTAATTGCTTCTTTGTTGACATGAACTCTAGGCCACATTCACAAACCCAGTACAACCAGCTAGTGACCTGTTCGACCTGTTCAGATGGGTTTATCTGTAGCCAGTGCTTGAATAAGGGAAGTACTATGGAGAGGAATAAGGATAAGGGTTTTCATGCATTCTATCAATGATTTAGCCATTAAACTAGCATTTATTAAGCACCTACTATCTACTAGGCACTGGGCTAGACAGAGGACACAGAGATAAAAACAATAAAATCCCTAACCCTCAAGGAACTAAAATCTTATTAGAATGATGTAAAATGAGTGAGTGAATGAATGAACGAATGAACATTTATTAAGCTCAGTTCTAGCAATGTGCTAGAATGGCCCATTTGATTTAGGAAAGTTTTCAATGATCCCTCTACCTTTTGCTGAAATTTCCTATGAGGATAGTATCTTGGGATACATCCCAAAGCATGAGGGGTGTGCTGATAACTGTTAAAACAGTCAACTCTCTGAAAACACATAACATTTTGGGAAAGAATTTTTGCAACAAGTATCACTGATAAAGGCCTCATTTCTCAAATATATAGAGAATCGAGTCAAATTTATAAAAATAAAAAGTCATTCCCCAGTTGGTCAAAGGATATAAACAAGCAGTTTTCAGACAAAGAAATCAAAGCTATCTATAATTATATGAAAAAATGCTCTAAATCACTACTGATCAGAGAAATGCAAATTAAAACAACTCTGAGGGGGCAGCTAGGTGGCGCAGTGGATAGAGCACCGGCCCTGGAGTCAGGAGTACCTGAGTTCAAATTTGACCTCAGACACTTAACACTTACTAGCTGTGTGACCCTGGGCAAGTCGCTTAACCCCCACTGCCTCACTAAAAAACAGAACAAAACAAAAAACAAACAAAAAACCCCCAACTCTGAGGTATCACCTCACACCTATCAGCATGGCAAATATAACAAAAAAGGAAAATATCAGACGTTGGAGAGGAAGTGGGAAAACTGGGACACTAATGCAAGGTTGATGTGAACTGATTCAACCATTCTGGAGAGCAATTTGGAACTATACCCAAAGGGCTAGCAAACTGTGCATACCCTTTGATTGAGCAATACTACTGCTAGGTTTATATCCCAAAGACATCCCCCCAAAAGAGAAAAAGACCTATTTCTACAAAAATATTTTTAGCAGCTCTTTTTGTGGTATGTAAGAATTGGAAATCAAGGGAATGCCCATCAATTGGGGAATGGCTAAACAAGTTGTGGTATATGATGGTGATGGAATATTATTGTTCTATAAGAAATGATAAGCAGGGGCAGCAGCTAGGTGGCACAGTGGATAAATCACTGGCCCTAGATTCAGGAGGACCCAAGTTCAAATCTGGCCTCAGACACTTGACACTTACTAGCTGTGTGACCCGGGGCAAGTCACTTAACATTCATTGCCCTGCAAAAAACAAAACAAAACAAAAAGTGATAAGCAGGATGATTTCAGAAAGGCCTGGAAAGACATGTATGAGCTGATGTATAGTGAAGTGAGCAGAACCAGGAGAATGTTGTGCACAGTGACAACAATATTGTTTAATGAAGAACTGTGAATGATTTAACTATTCCCAGCAATACAATGATCCAAGACAATCCCAAAGGACTAAAGCATAAAATGATAAAGCATACTATCCACTTTCAAAGAAAGAAATGATATTGATTGAACACAGACTGAAGCATGCTATTTTTTGCTTTCTTTTATTTTTTCCTTTATTCAAGTTTTCTTAAACAAAATGACTACTATGGTCATGTTGTCCATGATTGCACATGTATAACCTATATCTGATTGCTTACCACCTCAGGGATGAGGAAGGGGAGGGAGGGAAGGAGGGATAAAATTTGGAACTCAAAGCTCTAAATAAAAATGTTTATTGCCTAAAAATAAAAAACCCACACACAACATTTTAAAGATCAATCTGAATTATTAACATTTTCTTCATCACTCCCTTAAGTATAAACAATCAGTAATAAATGCAGCCCGAGTTGTAGTGTCTGATGATTTCTGAGGTATAAATGCTCACATAAATTCTCTACAAGCTAGCTCCAGTGCACCTCTGGCAGGTATATATTGGCTGCAAACTGCGTTGTTTGAGTTAACATCTTTCTAGACAAGCTCATCTATCTATTTGTGTACCAGAGTAAAAAACCAAACAAACCATTACATATAGCACTATCTAATATTATAGGCATCATTTCACAATGGATAAAGGGCTGGACCTGCAATTGTGGAGACCTGGATTCACTGCTCAAAGTACTGGCTGCCTGACCAGTGGTCATCAGGTTAATCATTTCGCCTCTCAGTGGCCCAGACAACTCCCTAGGTCTATGGGCTCAGTCAGAGACGTTATTTCTGCCTTGATGTGGCGAGTTCCCTATGCTGCCAAGTAACTGATATTTTTAAAGATTTGTGAAGGACCTTCCTCACCATGACCCTGTGAAGTTAGTAGTGCAAGTAGTATTGGCACCATTTTAATGTGGTATACTAAAACACTGATGCACTGAGCAGTTATTAAGTTCTTGAGGAAAGCACCTAAGTCTCCCTTCTACAGATGCTTCCCACCATGCCATCTCACACTATGAATGTACTCATTTCTGAAGATTGGATTATAGAGTGTCAGGGGCGGAAGGGCACTTAGAGATCACTGAAGCTATCCCCCTCATTTTATTGATAAAGAAACCAAGACCCAGATAATTAAAATGACGTACCCAAGGGGCAGCTAGGTGACGCAGTGGGTAAAGCACCGGCCCTGGATTCAGGAGTACCTGAGTTCAAATCTGGCCTCAGACACTTGACACTTACTAGTTGTGTGACCCTGGGCAAGTCACTTAACCCCCATTGCCCCGCAAAAAAAAAAATGACATACCCAAGATCACACATGTCAACCAGGCGGTGCTCTGTTTGGGTCCAGCCATTTACAGGTTAGAGGCCAGTTCCACCTGGCTGACAATTAGGTGCTCTCTTAACCTTGCAACATGATTTCAGTTTGTTTTCCAGTCACAATTCATTTGTTTGGGATGCCATTAGTAAATCTCTATTTTAGTTATCAATAGTTAATGTTGATTTCCCCAAAAGTCTTGGTTAGAAGAATACCTCATGGCATAGAGGTGGTCTTGGGTTCTCAGAGACTGTGCCATTGGAGGATAAGTTATAAAGGATCTACCAAACTAGAAAGGCTTCATGTTCCAGCAAATGGATCTCAGAATAAAGCCTAGTAAAGTGTGGAGAGACTCATGATCTGAAATGAGCCCTAGAATCACAGATTCAGAACCAGAAGATACCTTGGAGTCAAGTTGTTAAATAAGGTCAAGAAAGATTTAGTAAGCACTTACTAGGTCCCAGGGACGGTTCTAAATCCTGGGGATGCGAAGAAAAAACAAAAACAGTCCTTGTGTGCAAATAACTAGGCACATGTAAGTACATATATAGATAGATACACATAAATATTTCATATATGTGCATATATGTAATATAAGTGGGATGGCTAGGTGGTGCAATGGATAGAGTGTCAGGCCTGGAGTCAGGCAGACTCATCTTCCTGAGTTCAAACCTGGCTTCAGACACTTGCTGGCTGTGTGACCCTAGGCAAGTCACTTAACCCAGTCTGCCTCAGTGTCCTCATCTGGAAAATGGTCTGGAGAAGGAAATAGCAAACTACTCCAGTATCTTTGCCAAGAAAACCCCAAATTGGGTCACGAAGAGTAGGACATGACTGAAATGACTGAACAACAACAAATATATATATACACACACATACACACACACACACCCATATATATGTATACATACACATACCTACATACATATGTACATATATATGTGGGTATTGCATATATGAGATTTTCCCTGCTCACATTGTCTTCTGTTTTCTCTCTCCATGCTATTTTGTTAAGTATGTGACTTTAGGTCAGCCTTGAGCTCCAGTTTCCTCACTTCCAAAATAAGGGGACTTTGAGGTCCCTTCCAGCATGAGATCTATGAGACTGTGAGCTCATGAAGAGGGACACGGTTTGTATTGATGAAGGGTGAACACCACACAGATGATGTCACAGTTCTTTTGAAATTTTGAAGAAGTCAATGGTTAGAACTAGGGCTAATCTTACAGTTGTGGTGAAATCCCCAGCTAGGACAGGGAGCCTTGTCATAGGCCTGCCTCATGGAGGAGAATGACTTTAACTATAAAAATGAAAGATGATTTCCCAAGAAAATGGAAATGTACATTAGAAGACTCTCTGTGAGAAGAATGCATGCATGTGTGTGTGTGTGTGTGTGTGTGTGTGTGTGTGTGGTGGTGGTGGTGGTGGTGGTGGCAATTGGGGTTAAGTGACTTGCCCAGGATCACACAGCTAGTAAGTGTCAAGTGTCTAAGGCTGGATTTGAACTCAGGTCCTCCTGAATCCAGGGCCAGTGCTCTATCTACTGCACCACCTAGCTGCCCCGAGTTATTTAGTTTTTAATCTTTACATTCCCAATCCCTGTCTTAGAATCTGGAATACAGAAGGCACTTAACATATGCTTATTGACTGATTACTTTTTCTTCTCCATCTCCTCCTCCTGCTTCTCTTCATAGGATGTTCCAGGTATAAAGTTGGCAAAGAATACTTGGAAATGCTAAATGATGCCCAGGCTGGGAATCTGTAGCTGAAAGATGACCCTAACATGGAGACTGAGACAGAATTAACTTGATGGAGAAAATGGGGCCAAAGAGAAGAAATAAATGCCTGAGTAGAACTGGCAAATGGAGACTGAATAGCATTGGAATGACTCAGCAAACATGCTGAGGCCAAATGGACTTCTTTTGGTCAAGTTAATTATCAGTCGCAGGTATGGCTGAGCAGGGAGGGGTTGGGGGTGGGGGCGAAACTGGTCTGGGAAATTACAAATAAACACTATTAATATATCAAGACACATTTTTTCCACAACAGAGTAAGATTCTGGCATGACATTTTAAGGATTTCTCCCAGGGTGTATGTGGAGTGATTAAAATAATGGGGCCTGAAGGAATGTAAAAATTCGGTTGAGTTACCACTGGGAGAAAAGATGAAATCTGCTGGCAGGGTTTCATGGTCATGTGGCATGATGAGGATTTAGGTTTTGTAAGCCAGACACCAGGGGAAGATCTCTCCAGTAAAATAGAGGCCAGCTCACCTGGCTCACTGGAGAATCGGGGCATGGGTGAAGGGATGATCTTTGGGTGGGCAGGTGGACAGTGAGACTAACTCCCAGGGTCTCCCAGCTGCTAGGGGACTCTGACCATGTGGTTAGTAGCATAATTACTGGCAGCCAGGGCAGGTCAGTGAGACCTAGCTCAACAAGGGTTCAGCCCAGCTCTTCCAACTGTACTTACCAGCTGGCTGGGTCTTACAGACCTGCCCTGGTTCCTGGGAGCTTCACTTTCTCACAGAGATCAGAAAGACAGTCTCCAAGAGAAAGACTTGAACCAAGGTCCTGTTGAAGCCAAAGCCAGCTCTCTATCTGCTAGTCTATACTGTTTCCATGTATGGATATATGTATGGATATCCAAGATAACTATATATATATATATATATACACACATATATGTATATATATATGTGTATATACATATATACATATATACACACACACAAATATCTTTGATAATGACATGACTAACATCAGCTTTAATAGTTTAAATATAATAAGCTACTAAAATATTTTGTGGGCTACTTAATTAAAAATGATTTCTGAATGGGGTGGCTAGGTGGCGCAGTGGATAAAGCACCGGCCCTGGATTCAGGAGTACCTGAGTTCAAATCTGGCCTCACCTCAGACACTTGACATTTACTAGCTGTGTGACCCTGGGTAAGTCACTTAACCCCCATTGCCCTGCAAAAAAAAAAAAAAAAGATTTCTGAGAATGGCATAAATAGGAAGAAAGATTAACAAGGACCTTTCCAGTTGCTGTGCCTTGCTGTGAGTACCAGACATGGAAGATCCACTCTCTCAGCCTTGAAGATTGGAACCTTAGGAGTCAGCATCACTAGGGATAAATGGGACATGGAAAAACTGAGTCATGATCTTGGACAAGTCCCTGATGCCTGAAATGCTTTGCCTCCTTATCTCCACCTCCTGGCTTTCTGGCTTCCTTCAAGTCCCAACTGAGATCCCACCTTCTTCAGGAAGCCTTTCTTATCCCCTTAATTCTAGTGCTTCCCCTTGCGGACATGCTTGTGCGTACTTAGTTATATAAATCTCGTCTTCTCCATTACACTGTGAGCTCTCTGAGAGCAGGTGATACCCTGTGCTTAACACAGAGCCCTGCACATATTGTGTGTTTAATCATTTTTATTGACTAGCTCCAGTATCCTCATCTGTAAAATGAGAGGGTAAGACCACATACTCTCTGATGACCCTTCCGGTTGTAGATTTGTGAACTTATGTTGCTATAAAAATGATTTGTGTCAGAAAAATCATTTATTTCCGTACCCAGGCATCACAGCATATTGTATAAAGGGCAGACCTGGGAGTCCAGAAGCCTCAGGTTCAAGTCTAAGACTAACAAATACTAGCTATATGACCTTGAGCAGGCTGCTTAAAACTCTCAGTGCCCTAGGCAACAAACGCCCTGCCTGTAAGTTAGTTACAGGAGAGTTGCCCACATGCATCAGTGAAAGTGCATTCCACACCAGGAGTTCTCTACATTGAAGGAAATCTCAGATCCAGACCAGTAACAAAACCCAAAGCAAACCTACGCAACTAGATTTCCCCTCTCAGGAATCTACCTTTCCATATCAAGGTACCTGGGAAAATCTAATGAAAGTCTCTGTAGACAGCTCATTTCATCACTAGCATATGAATTCTTGTTAGTGTCAATCACAGAGGGACGCCTTTCCTGACGGAATGCTATTTTAAAATCTGGCCTTTGCCTCAGCCTGCTCATTGATCTGGGACTCCATTCTTTTTATTTTGAGGTTCCTTCATCTCCCCCCACCCCTAGAATATCTATCTATCTGCACACAGTCCTCACCTGCATCTGAACAGTAATCTCTTCTACTGTAGTCACACTCATCCAATCTCTAGTGTTGCGGGGAGGCTCACAGCCTCCTGAAAAGGCCCACTGGACAACTCTATTTGTGAGGAAGCCGTCCCTTACCAGGAAGCTGGAATCTGCATCTCTCCAACCACCTTGTTTCTCATCCTGCTTACTGTGGCCAAACAGGTCAAGTCTACTCCCTCTCCCCCCAAAAAGGTCCTTAAGTTACTTGAAAAAAGCTATCATGTGCTCCCCAAATCTCTTCTCCAAGTCAGAAATTCCCATCTCCTTCAAATGATCCTTAACTGAGATGGTCTTCAGTTCTCTATTTCCACTCCACTCCCACCCCCATTCTGATTACCTGGCTCCCATTCTGAGATGAAATATGAGTGAGTGTGTGTGTGTGTGTGTGTGTGTGTGTGTGAGAGAGAGAGAGAGAGAGAGAGAGAGAGAGAGAGAGAGAGAGAGAGAGAATGAGAATATAGTTGAAACATTTGTGAAGGCAAATTGATTTAGGAAATTATTTAGATTTGTTAGATGGATGGATACAATTATATTATTTATTTGAAAACTTGTTTTATTGAAATGTGTTTATAGTGGGTGCCATGGAGGTGGACAAAAGAAGCAGAGGGCAAGGATTTGTTTTGCTCGATTTTGCAAGTTTGTAATAGGGATTTTGTTTTTCTTGCTTTCTCAATGCAGGGTAGCTTGGGGTGGGGGAAGGACAGGTGGGAATGAAAGAAGATGGATTTTAGTTTGAAAATAAAATAAATGTTAATTAAAAAGAGAGAGAGTAGCAAAGGATATGCAAGCACAGATGTGTTGTTATATATCTACGCCAGATATCTTGAGGGTGGTAAGGCAATTGGTTCTGATAAGCCCATCTGGCCTCCAAAAATGCACACTCAATTATCACAACTCTCTTCCTTATCCCTCATGATCTGGCATGAAGCTCCCAAGCCTTTAGGTCTAGAATTCCAAAGGCAATTTGCTAAGCTGAAAATCACTATCCTACTTGTAGGCCCCTTCCACCCAGGTACAAAGAGCTCAAAACAGAGTTCAAGCATCACCGTGGAGTCTGAGATGTGTGTGGCTTCTGTGGATAGGACCACCCCCAAAAAGAACTGAACTGAGAACTTGAGACAAATGTTCTAAGGCATTCTAAAGACTTGGGAACTCAGTTTCTTGGTCTCAACCTTTTGTCCAGACCATTTATAGTGCTTAACACAATATTCAGCATAAAGTAGGTGCTTCATACATACTTGGTGACCATTTTCATGCTTTTGATAATTTAGTTTGGGGCTCCTTGATGTAGAAAATGCCAAAGCTAGAGGTCAGGGATCAGTCCCTCAAGATATTGTATGATGGAAAGTTCATTGGATCTGGCATTAGAGGACCCCCTTTCAAATACTGGCCCTGTTATAGTCTATTTTTTGTGTGACTGTGTGCAAATTACTCCTCTCTAGGTCTCTATTTCCTCTTCTAGAAAATGGGAGTTTTAAACTAGATTGTTTTTAGAGTCTCTTCCAGCTAAAAGTATCCTTGATCCTAGGTAATCTTTTGGGCCAAGTCCTGGTCAGTTCATTTGAACTTGCTGCTTCTATTTACCTTGTTGACAGCAGTTCCACTGATTAGCTTAATTGTGGGTATAAGAAGATTGTATGTAATCCACAGGTTCCTTTTTATTTGTGGGGCAATGAGGGTTAAGTGACTTGTCCAGGGTGACACAGCTAGTAAGTGACAAGGGTCTGAGGCTGGATTTGAACTCAGATCTTCCTGAATCCAGAGCCGGTGCTTTATCCACTGCACCACCTAGCTGCCCCCAAGAAGATTATTTGTGTTGGGAGAGGTAGGGGAAAGGGAAGACTGGTCTTCAAGTATTTGAGGAGCTTTCTTGTGGAAATAGGACTAGATAGGGGTCAGAAATAGGGGCAATGTGTGGAAATTGCAAGAGAGGTGGATTATGAATCTAGGTAAGGACAAATTCCCTAGTAATCACAGCAGTGCCAAAGTAGAATGAGTTGTGAGAAGTAATAGATTCTCTCCTCAAATAGAAGCTTGAGAACCATTTTCTTTCTTTTTTTCCTATAAATTTTAATAGTGTTTTATTTTTTCCAATTGCATTTAAAGATAAGTTTAACATTGATTTTTAATGTTTATTTATTTATTTTTTTTTTGCAGGGCAATGGGGGTTAAGTGACTTGCCCAGGGTCACACAGCCAGTAAGTGTCAAGTGTCTGAGGCTGGATTTGAACTCAGGTCCTCCTGAATCCAGGGCTGGTGCTTTATCCACTGTACCACCTAGGCGCCCCTAACATTGATTTTTTAAATAAGTTCTTCCTGATCTCTTAGCTGGTAGTGCTCTCTTTCCCTAACTAGCCTATATTTATTCTCTTTATTTGCATTCTGGATATGTTGCTATTTCCAGCATTAGAATGAAAGCTCAGTGAGGGGAGGGAGTGTTCCATTCTTTGTATCCCCTAACACAGTGGCCAGAAAATAGTGGGTAAATAAAAATGGTTGTTGATTATTGATTGATTGAAGTATGGGTTGGACTAGATGCCCTCTGAAGTCCTTACCAACTCTGAAAGTCAGGGATTTTGTGATTAATTTGAAGACGGAAAGTTCTCCAGCAGACCTGGAGTCCTTCTCACCAGGGTAATCTGCAAATTTACCATCCTATTAGAAACCCAGCAGGCTCACTTTACTTCTCCACATAGATTTCATTACCACAGGTTACCAGGGGGTCTCACATCATTAAGACTTCATCACTTTCACAGAATGTGGTGCTATGGGGCATTTCCCAGGATGCTCTGAGGTGTGACTAGGAGCAGGTAACATTAAATTAAACTTGTCCGAATAATAAGGAATCTAAGTTATGG
Source organism: Dromiciops gliroides (assembly GCF_019393635.1). Taxonomy (NCBI): domain Eukaryota; kingdom Metazoa; phylum Chordata; class Mammalia; order Microbiotheria; family Microbiotheriidae; genus Dromiciops; species Dromiciops gliroides. The sequence continues at coordinate 347,325,246 of NC_057862.1, forward strand.
GGTTTTTTTTCTTCTATTTAAATAGAGATGTCTACCTGCTTCTTGGAGATGTTGGGGGAGGATGAATAGGATCAGACTTTGACAGAAATGGCTTTTTTAAAGTAACATTTACCAAAAGTAAACTTGGAGGCTCCGGGGTTCAAATCCTGGCTTTGTTCCTTACTGTGATCTCGGGCAGGTCATATAATTTCTCTCTCCTCAGTTTCCTTTTCTGTCAAATGTGAGAGTTGATTCGATCAATGAATACGCCTTTATTAGGTTAAGTGTTGGGAATAAAGAGATTAAAAAACAAGACAGTTGGGGCAGTTAGGTGGCACAGTGGATAAAGAACCAGCCCTGGATTCAGGAGGATCTGAGTTCAAATCTAGCCTCAGACACTTGACACTAACTGTGTGACCCTGGGCAAGTCACTTAACACTCATTGCCCCACAAAAAAAACCAAAAAACAAAACAAAATAAAAAAACAAGATAGTCTCTGACCTCAATAAGCTTACAATCTGAAGGGAGAGACAACATGTACACATATCAGATTAGTATATAGAAAATAAAATCAAGATAGATTTTTGTTTTGTGGGGGAAGGAAGCATTAGTAACTGGAAGGATCGGAAAAGAAGGAATTCTAAGAGGCAGAGGTGAAGAGGGAGTGACAAATGTGCCAGGTCTGTGGGGATAGCCTGTGTAATAGCACAGAGATGACCTCTGGTTCCTTCCTAGCTCTAGCAGCCCAAAGGTCCTATTCTCTGTCAGCCAGTTGAGAAGAACACTGGTTTTGGAGTCAGAAGACCCACATCAGAAGGGGAAGGATTTTAATGTTTCTACCACTTTCTAATTGGGGGACTAGGGGACGTCAGATCGTCTCTTTGACCTCCTCTGTGATGTGAGGGACTGGAGGTAGATGATCTCTGAAGTGTCTTCCAGATCTAATTCCGATGACATTATTCAGTTAGTGGCAATAAACTCCACATTTCAGGGCTGTGTTAAGGGCACAGCCTTAACTTAAGGCCCAATGTAAAGGACTGCATGGCCCAGAGACATTTGGCTGCTAGGTGGGGGAGGCAGCACCATTCCAGATGGCCATTGGCGGGAGTCATGGGGACATAAGATCAGGCCAAGTCTGTGCTCTGTGTCTGACAGGGGAAAATGTAGGAGAAGGAGCGTAGGGAGGTGGGGAAAGCTGCTCTGGGCTCCAGAACAATCTGAGTCCAATTTCTCAGCAGCTCTCAGCAAGTCACTCAGTTTCTCTGGGTGTTCAGTTCCTGTTCCATAGATTTGGGGTATGAGCCCTTGCACTAACTAACTTTCAGGATTATTGTGAGGAAAGGATTTTGTAAACTTTCAAATGCTATAAAAATGTGAGCTATTATTATTTTTCTGAGTTATGGTCAAATTGACCTTCTTCATATTTCTCACATGTGCCATCACTCCCATGCCTTGAATGCATTCCCTCCTTCCCTCTACCTCTTAGAGTCCCTTATCTTAAAGTTCATTGTAAGAGCCACCTCCTATGTAAAGACTTTCCTGACCGCCTGCCCCCAACTTCCAGTGCCTCCCTCTCTCAAATGACCTTGTATTTTTAGTATATGTGTTATGTGCACTTATTTTACGTACTTAGTTGTGTACGTGTTGCTCCACACTTATGTTTGTATATGCATGTTTACATATACACACATTTTGTGTTCTGTATATCTTGCTGTTTCCCTCATTAGAATGGAAGCTCCATGAAGGGAGGGACCGCTCCATTCTTTGTATACCTTAACACAGTGCCCAGAACATAGCAGGCAGATAACAGATGGAAAACAAATCCCTGCCCTCTGCTTCTCTTGTCCACCTTCACGGCACCCACTATAAACACATCTCGATAAAACGATTAGTTTTCAAATAAGTTATATAGTTGTGTGCACTCGCCTAACAAATCTAATTACTTCCCTGAATCAATTTGACTTTGCAAATTTGTTTCAACCATATACTCTATCATACACACACACACACACACACACACACACACACACATGCATTCACATTTCATCTCAGAATAGGAGCTGGGTACTCAGAATGAGAGGGGGGAGAGAAACAGAAGACAGGAGAGTACACATATATACTCTGCAGAATATAAGATCCGTATGGCATGGAATTGTTCCCTTTTCGTAGCCCTAACACCTAGTTCAGTGACAAGCACATAGTAGGTATTTAATAAAAGCTTTTTGGTAAGAAGGCAAAATTGCCTTCTCCAGTGTCAGGTCAAAAAAGTTAGGGCTTTTCCCAAATTACCCACAGTCTCTTCATCAACCACTTTTGACTTGTTAGGAACCTCTTTAGAGCTTGTATCACCTTTTGATTTAAAGAGTTTATATTCTATGAAAGTGAAGAGGGAAAAGTTCAGGACGCAGAGTCAAAAAACACTCGGGTTTGAATCTCTCCTTTGATACTTACTAGTAGTGTGACTTCAGGCAAGCAATTTTATCACTTTGGGCCTGAATATCCCCATTATAAGGATGGGGTAAGAACAACTGTTGTATGTTTTTCACAGTAAGGCTCAAATGAGATAATGAATAAAAAGCCCTTTGCAAATGTTTATATAAACATCAACTATTATTAAGTATTAAAATACTACCAACTTTTATCTTCTTCTGAACTCCAACAGAAGATGTTGCTTCTCTCCCTCCCTGCCATTATCTTCCATATTCTTGGCATTTGGCAAACTTGGCCATACTCCCAAATGTTTTAATTATATCCTCATTTTGTTTTGTTTTGTTTTGTTTTTCTCCCAGATTGAAGAGCCGTTATCTTTTGAAGCAGCCCCTTCATCATCCTCCAGGTCCCATCCTTAGAGCCCTGAAATCCTTGTTGCTACAAAGTCCTGCCCTGGGAGCCTTAGTAATAACAACCACTATACCTATTTCCAGCTCTGCTATATACTGTACTATATTGGTCCAGTACTGAAACTGGGGTCAGGAAACCAAGGTTTGCATCCCACCTTAGTTACTTACTACTTATATGATCATGGATAAAGCTCTGAGTCTAATTTGCTCTTCTTTAAAATAGGGGTAACAGTATTTGTACTATCTGCCTCATAGGAAAAATATAAGGAAAGGGCTTTGTAAACTTGAGGTCAAGGGACTAAGAGTTATCCAAAATTCATATCCTCTTTCCCCTTCCCTGTGTTCTGCTCACAGTAATAATAATAATAATAATAATAATAATAATAATAATAATAACAATAATAATAATAATCAATAACTCATGTTTCTATTATACTGGAAACTAGAAGAGCCAAGGGCTTAGAAATCAAGTCCTCTGGGGGCAGCTAGATGGTGCAGTGGATAGAGCACCGGCCCTGGATTCAGGAGGACCTGAGTTCAGATCCAGCCTCAGACACTTAACAATTACTAGCTCTGTGACCCTGGGCAAGTCACTTAACCCCAATTGTCTCACACACACACACACACACACACAGACACACACACACACACACACACACACAAGAAATCAAGTTCTCTGACTTTCAATATGATGTTCTTTTTGCTGTGTCATGCTGATTCTTTTAAAATGTACTTTAATACATATTTATGAAATGAGTGAATGACTGTTAAAGAGACACTTCCATTTCAACCTCATTGGTTTGCTTGTTCTTCCTCTCAGAGTGAGTTACCTCAAGTGTGACTTGCCAGCTGCTAGGGCCTCATCTAAGTCTACCTTCCATCTATCTACTCTGTATCTATCTTGTATGTACTGATTTGTGTGTGATGGCTTGCTCGGAGCCTACTCAGATCACCTAACATGGAAGCACTCTTTCCCTGCCTCCCCCTATACCAATTGTACTAGAAATATCTACACTAAAATATTTCTAGAAATGGTCTTCTATGATGCAATCATTTTTGAGAAAAACTAAAATACTGCTAGTATTTTAAGGAACTAATAAGCCCTCAAAACACATGCCACAACTAGATACTTCAACATGATTTTTAACTATTATTCTTATAATTGTGTCCCTTTTCTGCATTTACCAACTAAAAATAATGAATCAGAACATAATTTCCATTACAGCACAAGATGAAAAAATTAAACCTGTAAAAGTCACTTTATCCTGAGAGAAAAAATGAACGAAAATTTATTTGCCCCATTCATCACCCCTACTATCCAAGTAAAGCAAGTGGGAGGAGTCTTCTTCAACTGGCTGTAATCAGGGTATTTCTTTAAAACTTCCAGAGTGGGACAGTCTCACCTTCTTTCTTGCTTGCTTATCAGATATTTCCACTCTTACAACAGTTCTCCAATGTCCTGCTGTGTCATCCATAAATCATACATAGTGCGGGCCCCATGAAAGGAATCAGAAAGAGGAAGATACCTTTACCCTCTTCTCTTCTTTTTCCTTTTGGCTCCAAGAAATGAACCTAGGGTATTTTTTTTCTCTGTCTTGTTTCTCATTCACAGTTTCAGGTGTAGGCTGGAATACACTCCAGGAGTTCAAGCCATGGAAACTTGGGATTTCAGTATTCCAGGTAGGATGTTGCATATATATAATTTAAGGCAAGAACTATTTTTACTTCCTCTTTGTATCTCCAGTGCTTGGCAAATAGTAAATGCTTGAAAAATGCTTCTTGGTTGATTGGTTACCAAAGCCTACTTGTCTGAAATCTTACATGGATGAAAACTTAGGGACCCCTCTTGTTTAGTTTTCACATTTATGCCACTGGTCTTTTAGCTCTGAATATCTCCATATGTTGTTTCTATGTGTTTTGGGTTTTTTTCCCCTTCATAAAGTGGTAGCATGTCCTAGATTTAACCTCACTTGATACACCCTCCTGTCACCACAGCCTTTAAATAAACTCATACCCACATATCCCAGTTGCTTAAATTGGTCTGGGCTGGTCAATGGCCTGACAGTAAAAACGATGTTAACTTTCATTTACAGGCCCAGACTTAAGGGGAGCTTGTGTTTGGTGCATGAGACTGGCCGATGTTTGCAAAACAGGTCCAGATCCAAGTGCCTGTGTAACAAAAACCTTACTATGTCCTAAATAGATGCAAATCCCAGCTGATGGCCGACTTGCTCCGCCGAGTATCTGATGCAGAGAAATATGGTCTGCATGACCCCTGGGTGCCTGCTGTAACTGGATTTGCCCTGTATCATCACTCTTTTAGAGCAAGGTTGTGCTCTAGGAGGATGGCTTCCTCTGGTTCCAAAAAAGGCCCCACCTTAGGGTGGGTTAAGGTAAGGGAACCTTTTCCTCACATGTGAAAATTGTTAGGGGTTTAGAGATTTCAGAGGTCATAATTTGTAAAGCTGTGTTGTGGTCTTCTCTCTTATGGACCTGTTTTGGCCACAGGAGGCAATGTTGCTCAGTGGAAAGGGCACTGAATGAGAATCAAGAGATCTGGAATTGTCACTGACTCATCTTATAGGTTCCAGTGAGTCACTTCCTCTTTTCGGCCTTGGTGTTCTCATCTGTAAAATGGAAGACTTCCTAGAAAATAGAGCTTGAAATAACTTTAGGACTCATCTGCTCTACCAACCCAACCCTTCATTTTACAAAGGAGAAAACTGAGATCTAAAAGAGGGAAATTAGTTGTCAAAGGCCACAGCTAGTAAGGAACAGAGTCGAGATTTGAACCCAGATTCTCTGGTTAGAGATTTGGTATCTCTTCTGCTACACCATGAAAGTTGGAGCAGATCAGCTTTTAAGATATGATCCAACCCAAATATTCTGTGATTCTATGTGAGTCAGCTAGTCCACTTCTGCTTTTAAACAGGCCAGCCCTTGGCACAATTATGAAGCATCTGGTTTGCTTTTGACATCCCCTTGTCTCTACTACCACCCCCCACAACCCTCATACCTTCTCAGTAGCCTTCCTCACCCAATACTTTCACATCAGCCAGAATCTTCCATTGAAGCAATGAACTCTAGTTTGCCCTCCCTGATGAAGCCGCATCTTTAGACCTCTCCTCTGTCCTCTTCCTTCTGCTTCCCTTTTCTTCCCTTCCTCAAATTTCCTTCTTACTTGTTTCATTTTCACAGCATCATAAAGTCTCTGGGCCTTAAGGGACTTCATGGGACCAGCAGGGACATAATCTAGCCCCATCCATACCCAAACAGGACTCAGGAATCTCATCCACTGTACCCTGACAAGTAGAGTTTACTTGAAGACCTCCAATGAAGGGAAACTTATCACCTCTTGATGTAGCCCATTCTATTTTTGGATAGTTCTAGTTATTAATAAGTTTTTCTTTATTTCAAGCAGAATTCTCCATCTACATTTCCCATCCCCACAATCTCTCCTAGGTCCATACTCTGGGCACAAGTAGAGCAAGTCTAATCCGTTTTTCCTTTGACAGCCTTTAAATACTTAAATAAGTCTTATCTCTTCTAAACTGAACATCCTTCAGTTATTCTTCATATAGGCATGGCCTCTGCATCTCTCATCATCCTCATGACCCAATGCACTTCCTAAGATGTGGTGCCAAGAACTGAAAACAGCGTTCCCGATATGGTCTGACTAGGCCAGAGAGCAGGAGGACTATCATCTCCTTCATTCTGGATATCCTGCCGCCTAGAATTTCAAGTAGCTCCTCTCAGGTGTAATTGATTTTCTAAGGGTGAGATTATCTAATAAGGTCATTTACTATATAGTGTTTTGGGTTTTGTTTGTTTGTTTGTTTAAGTGAGGCACTTGGGGTTAAGTGACTTGCCCACAGCTAGTAAGTATTAAGTGTCTGAGGCTGGATTTGAACTCAGGTACTCCTGACTCCAGGGTTGGTGCTCTATCCACTGCGCCACCTAGCTGCCCCTGCCACCTAGCTTCCCCACTATATAGTGTTTTACAGATAAAAAAAGCTTAATGAGCTGCCCTGTAGGGTACATATTTGCCTTAACATTCCTTAGTCTAAAATATAATTTAATTGTGGAACTTTAGACAGCCAATGCACTATCTGGTAAGAGAGATTGGTTTAGAGGGCAATAGGATCCAATTAAGAGCCTCTCTAGTCAAGGGACAATTGTTTATGATTCCTAATGATAATAAGCAGTGTATTATCATGCCTTATTTCTAAGGTTGGCCCTGTTTCTGAACGTTTCTGACTTTAAAACCAGGTATGGAATAATGTGTTGGGCAAGAAGGCAATGAGAACTTCATTCTGCTTTCATTTTCTGGTGTGTATCTGAACCTGTGATTTCATCAGTATAGGGAACTCTCTCCACCAAAGAAGATCAGGTGTAAGTTCTAAGAGTGGCCCTGAAGTACGGAGAGGTTAAATGCCTTGATTAGGATCACACAGCCACTTTGCAATCAGAGGTAGGGCTTGAACTCCAGATATTTCTGACTTTGAAGCCAGCTCTCTGTTAATAATACAATATCTTTACTTTGATATCATCCATGCTGGTTCTTCCACCACCTGTACAGATCACAACTCCTATACAGATTAATACATAGTTAATTAAATTGCTATTACCAAGTCCTCACCCTTATCAATCCTCAGGTAATGAGGTTCTCTGTACTTAGGTAATATCATCCTTTTTATTATAAAAGTTTTATTTTTAATGAAAAAAATCTATTTTGTTTTGCTTTCACTTCCCACTTAATTGAAGAAAAAGTAAAAATATTTCATAAGCCTTAAAGTACTATAAAAATGTGAACTACTCATAGTATAAATAGTAGCAACGGATATGCAGATGACAGATTAGAGAGAGAGAGAGAGACAGACAGACAGACAGACAGACAGAGAGACAGAGAAAGAGAGATGATAGAGTCAGAGAGAGAGAGAATATATAATTGAGGTGCTAGAGATAGATCGACAGATAGATTAGATATATAGATGAAGGAGCAAGTAGCATCAGTAGCCTGTATGATTGTATCAGTGCCCCCCATTTCCCTTTACCCTTTTACTTCCCTAAAGAATAAGCTAAATGTCTTTATCCAAATGAACATATATGTTATTGCCTCTTTGAACCAAATCTGATGAGAGTAAGGTTGAAACAATGCTCACCCCTCCCTTCTTTCTCTCTATTGTAATAGGTTTTTTACACCTCTTCATATGATGTAATTAACCCCATTCTACAACCTCTTTCCTCTTATCCCCATAAAATCCTTTTTTTTTACCCTTTAATTTTCTTTATATCATCACATAAAAGACAATTTATATTTATACCCTCTGTGTATATTCCTTCTGTCTGCCCAAATAGATACACAGTTCTCAAGAGTTATCAGTATTATCTTGCTGTGTAGGGATGTAAACAGTTTAACCTTATTGAATAACTTTTTCCCCCCTGTTTACCTTTTTAAACTTCTCTTGAGTCTCGTATGTTAAGATCAAATTTTCTGTTCAGTTCTGGTCTTTTCATCAGGAAACCTTGAAAGTCCCCAATGTCATTGAATGTCCATCTTTTCCCCTGAAAGGGGATGATCAGTTTTGCTGGGTAGTTGATTCTTGGTTGCAATCCAAGCTCCTTTGCCTTCCGGAATGTCATATTTCAAGCCTTTAATGTTGAAGCTGCCAGGTCCTGTGCAATCCTGACTGTGGCTCCATGATATTTAAATTGCTTTTTTCTGGTTGTTTGGAGTATTTTCTCCTTCATTTGATAACTCTGGAATTTGGCTACAATATTCATTGGAGCTTTCCTTTTGGGGTTTCTTTCAGGAGGTGATCAGTGAATTTTTTCAATGATGATTTTATCCTCTCATTCTATAATATCAGGGCAGTTCTCCTCCTGGAATATGGTGTCTAGTCTCTTTTTCTGATCATGGCTTTCAGGCAGTCCAATAAATCTCAAATTGTCTCTCCTGGACCTGTTTTCCAAGTCAGTTGTCTTTCCAATGAGATATTTCACATTTTCTTCTATTTTTTCATTCTTTTGATTCTGTTTGACTGATTCCTGGTGTCTCATGGAGTCATTAACTTCCATCTGTCCAATTTGAATTTTCAAGGCATTGTTTTCTTCAGTAAGATTTTGCACCTCCTTTTTCATTCAGCCAAATGAATTTTTTAAGGAATTGTTTTCTTCAGTCAATCTTTGTGCTTCCTTTTCCAAGCTGTTGATTCTTTTTTCATAATTTTATTGTGTTGCTTTCATTTCTCTCCCCATTTTTTCTTCTACTTCTCTCAATTGATTTTTAAAATCCTTTTTCAGCTCTTCCAAGAAGGCTTTTTGATCTTGAGACCAATTCATCTTCCCCATTGAGGCTTCACATGTAGGCAAATTGAGAGTATTGCCCTCAGCTGAGTTTGTGTTTGGCTCTTCCCTGTTGACACAAAAGCTCTCAAAGGTAAGAGCCCTTTTTTGTTTCTTACTCATATTGCAGCTTATTTTTTTAAAGTTGAGGTCTGCTCCTGAGGCAAGCTTCTTGTGCTGGAGGATAAGGGCTGTGTCACTGGCTTTCTACTCTGAGGCCTCTATGGCTTGTGGATTTCTCACCACCCTGGGCTTGCTCCCTGTGCTTGTTCCAGGTGCTGGGATGGCCAGGCCCAGTCGCGCCTTTCCCGTGGGTGGCCCTCCAGCTGGCAGCCTGCCTTCTCCACTGGTGCTGGTGGATCTCACAAATGGTCTGCCGCACCACCAGCTTGCTGAGCCAGGATCAAGGGGCCTTAGTTGCTCTGCTGTGGCCAAGAGCTTCCTGCTGACTTGCCCAGACCCCCTCCATGCTGCACTGCACTGTCTGAACTGTACTGCTCTCCGCTTTTGCCCGAGTGAGACTGAACCTTCCTGAAGTCTTCTAAATTATCTCAAGTTGGAAGATTGTGTGTCTCTGTCTTTTTGTAGGTTCTGTAATTTCAGAATCCATTTAGAGGCTTGATTTAATTTTGTTTTTGAGGGAAACTTGAGAGAGCTCAGACAACTTCCTGGCTTCTCTCTGCCATCTTGAGCCTGTATAATTGTAGTATTAAGTATATTTATTTCATTGTAATCCAATTCTTTGAAAATGATCAGTTTATAGTATAGTTATAATTACATATTTACTTTATAACAGTATATTTTTAATACTTTACTAACCAGAATGTTAAATTAGCACTGAACATGATGAATGAGGAACTTTATTGTATTTGCTCTTTAATATGTGATTTTCACACAACTAGTGTTTTGTTAGTTACAGAATTCATTGAGCTATATGTCCTTTTTTTTTTTTCTTTACTTGGCAAAGTATCTCACTTTGTTATAGTTATCACAGAATTTTATCAGCTGGTAATATTTAAGCATCTCAATCTTCAGACATGCCTTTCTTTCTTTACTTCCTTCCTTCCTTCCTTCTCATTCATTCATAGAACTATAACTAGGAAAAGGCAAATGACATTTTGCCCAAGACCACTGAAATTTAGAGGGCACTGACAGCACTTGCATTAATTTATCAAGTAGAAATTGGGTTTAGTCCTTAGTAAGAATAGTTAAAAATAAGCATGCCCCCAGATGACATGCTTTTTCTTCACACCATGGTCCTCTTCCAGGCAGCAGTATCTCAAGTGACCTTCTTTCTGTCATGACTGTGTCCTGATCCCTCTTCCAGCAGCCTCCCCAGTGATGGCCTCCTAGTATTCCAAGGCCTATGTTTTCCCATCAGCACACCTGAGGCAATATCCCATTCTTTCCCCCTATGAAGAATTTTGTCCTGAGAGCTGATGTTTTTCATCCCAGTTGAACTTATCATGTATATATATACACATATATGTTATGTGTATAAAGCACAAAGCCTTTCAATAATAGGAAAAAGGCATGTATAAGTAACTATGGCTTAAAGGGCAATGAGATTCAGGTAAACAAAGGAACCAGGCCAAGTGGCATTTGTGTGTGTGTGTGTGTGTGTGTGTGTGTGTGTGTGTGTGTGTGTGTGTGTGTGAGAGAGAGAGAGAGAGAGAGAGAGAGAGAGAGAGAGAGAGAGAAAGGGGGGAGGGAGAGAGAGATTGCTTTCAGTTGGGAGGTGGGGTAGGGGTGGATAGGGTTCAAAGAAGAGTTCATGGAGGGATAGCACTTTAATTGGGCCTTGAAAGATGGTCTTCAAGAAAATGAGAAGAAGGATGGAGAGAATGAATTCTAGGAATGGGCTAAAGTGTGAGCAAAGGCTCTGAGAAGTGACAAGTCACTTTGACTACAATGTGGAATATATGAAGGGAGATAACAAAAGACTGAAAAGATATTACCTAGGTTGTGAAGGCCCTTGAATTCAGTCACTCAGCATACATATATTAAGTGCTTACTGTATGCCAGATACCATGCTAGGCACTAGCGGACAACACAAGGGTGTCAAAACAGTATGGTTCTGACCTCAAGAATCTTACAGTCCAATGGAGGAGACGACATGTATATAATGTTGAGAATGTAGAAAAGACAAGGCTATACAACAGATATTTTGTTCTTTTATTTTGTAGATTTTCCAAAATTTATAGAATTCATTTATTTTTTATTTTTTAATTTAATTTATTATTGTTATAAACTGTCTCCCTCCCCATCCTGCAGTAGAGAAGGCCACCGTTTGACACACACACACATGTGTATGTATGTGTGTGTATTTATATTTATATACACACACATAAATGTAAAACCATACTATGCATTCTTCTATTTATCAGTTCTTTCTCTGGAGGTGGATAGCATCTTCCTTCATAGATCCTTTGTAGTTGATTTGAAGATTTATAACTCTCAGAATAGCTTAGTCATTCACATTTACTCTTAGAACAATATTGCTGTTACTTATACAATGTTCTCTTGATTCATCTTATTTCACTCTTCATTATTTCGTGCAAGTCTTTCCATGTTTTTCTAACATGAACGTGCTTATCATTTCTTATAGCACAGCAGTATTTCATCACAATCATATAAGTTGCACAAGAGATATTTTGAAGAAAGAAACAAGATATTAGACAACAGACTGGATATGTGGGGTGACTGTGAGTGAAGAGTAGAAGATGACACTGCTGTTGCAAGCCTGGTACACTGCTGTAACTGGGAAGATTGTGGTGCCCTCAAATGCAATAGGAAAACGAAGAACATAGCAGTTTATAGTCTGCTACGTAGGCAGTGGGGAGCCACATAAATGTTTGATCTAGAGAATGATGTGATCCAAGCAGTAGATTAAAATTGCAAAAATCAGGAAGATTATGATCATTCTTGCCTGATAGAACCAGTCTCCCTCATGTTATTTAACTGGGGAACCTAGGTTAGGAGGCTCTGGTACCATCTCCCCTCTGTTCTCTTTTTTTTTTTTTTAGTGAGGCAATTGGGGTTAAGTGACTTGCCCAGGGTCACACAGCTAGTAAGTGTTAAGTGTCTGAGGCCGGATTTGAACTCAGGTCCTCCTGACTCCAGGGCCGGTGCTCTATCCACTGCACCACCTAGCTGCCCTCCCCTCTGTTCTCTAAATGTTTTGGGAAGCAGTCTCAGGCAATTTGAATAATCTAAACTGAAGGAATGTAAAGTATGACAATTGGTGAGAGACTAATATAACTCCCCCTAAACTTCTGGACCTGGAAGAAATTGCTGAAAATGAATAGGAGGCACACTATCTGAATCCTGGTGTGGAGAGGAAGGATAAGGAAAGGCTAGAGTAAAGAACTTTGGGCTTGGAGAGCTGAGTTCTAGTCCTCCACATGTCACTGACTCATTGTTTGACCTTGGGCATGTCTATTTTTCACTTACTGTGATTCACTTAGATCCTGTGTCACATAAGGGAATGAGGCTACATGATGCCCAAGGCTCTTTTTTGTTTTTGTTTTTTTTAGTGAGGCAATTGGGGTTAAGTGACTTGCCCAGGGTCACACAGCTAGTAAGTGTTAGGTGTCTGAGGCTGGATTTGAACTCAGGTCCTCCTGACTCCAGGGTCAGTGCTCTATCCACTGCACCACCTAGCTGCCCTGATGCCCAAGGTTCTTGAAAGAACCAAAGTGCTGTGTTGCTGTAACAATAAGAGCTGACTGGCTGCTAAGAGAAGCTGGAGATTCCAAGGAGCTGGTGACTGTGGTGAATCATTGATCATAGATTTCTTCCTCTTTTTAGTCAACCTGAAGCTCATTAAAGCTGCCTCAATTGACTGGCCATCTGTCTGACTTGAACAACCCCTTTGCAGAAGTCAGGTTCATCGGCAAATCCTGCTCCAGCTCCCTTAATACAGAGACCTTCTAGGTCCATTCTACAACAGCACTCTTCTCTGTAGCCTGAGGCACCATGGAGTAATAGGATGTTTGTCTGGAAGTCGGGAGTCCAAATTCAAATCTCATCTCTGCCACTGACTGATTGACTCTGATCTTGGGCAAGCCCTCTTTCCAAAGATATCCTCATTTATGAAATAAAGAGGATGATATCCTAGCCGATTTTGATATTTCACATACACCTTCTGTTAGATTGCTTTCTAGCAGTGGGATGGTGCAGTAGATAGAGCTCCAGGCCTGAAGTCGGAAGGACCTAGGTTCAAATCTGGTCTCAGACACTTAACTAGCTATGTGACCCTGGGCAAGTTACTTAACCATGTTTGCCTCAGTTTCTCATCTGTAAAATGAGCATAATAATAGCACCTTCTCTGCAGGGTTACCATGAGGATCAAATGAGATGAAAATGATAAAGAACTTAGTATAATGTCTGGCACATAGAAAGTATTCTATAAATGTTAGCTCTGGTGATGATGGTAGTGGTAGTGGTGGTGGTGGTGGTGGTGATGATAACACTTATTTCTCTAGGGATTTAAAGTTTACAAAGCATTTTCCTCACCACAATCCAGGAGGGGTGGTAATGTATGTATTATTCTCATTCATTAACATGAACCTGAGGCTCAGAATGGTTGTTGACTTGCTGAAGTCACTTATTATAACTGAGCAAGCATTTATTTGGTTTTACTTCAAAGTTTATTGATGTCTTGCTTGTTTAAAAACAACTTACTTCCTTATATCCCACCACTCCCATTGAATTTTCTGTTGTAACAAAAGAAAAAAAAAGATAATCAAAACTGACCAACCAAGCTCTGTTGTCTGATAATTCATATGACACTCTACCCAGACCCCCCTACCTATATAAAAAGAGAAGAGGAATGTCAGTAAGCATATGTTGTTGTTAAGTCATTTCAGTTATGTTTGACTCTTCGTGAGCCCATTTGGGGTTTTCTTGGCAGAGATACTGGAGTATTTTGCCATTTCCTTCTCCAGCTCATTTTACAGATGAGAAAACTGAAGCAAACAGGGTTGAGTGACTCACCCAGGGTCACACAACTAATAAGTGTCTGAGTAAGATTTGAACTCAAGTCTTCCTGACTCCTGGAGAAAGAAAGGGCAAACTACTCCAGTATCTTTGTCAAGAACCCAAATGGGGTCATGAAGAGTTGGATACAACTGAAACTACAACAGTAACTTCCTGACTCCAGAACTGGTGCTCTATCCACCGCATCACTCAGCTGCCCTAAGCATGCTTTATGCTCCGACTATGCACTAAACACCTTTACAAAGTATTGGAAAAACAAAAACAAAACAGAAGAAGCCCCTTCCCTCAAGGAGGGAGGGTACTGAGGTAATAGGACTCATCCAGAGAGAAGAACAATAGAAGACAATTGGGGGAGCTAGAGCTCCATCTACAATTTGAGGGTACAATGACCTTCCTGAGTGGACTGGACAGAAGGCAGATTTACTGACTCCAGGTCCAGGTCTCCTTCCTCAATCCCTAGCACCCAAGTAGACTTTAAGCTCTTCATGGGCAGAGAATGCATTCCCTTGCAGAATATTTTGCAGCACTGGTCACATAGTAAGTACTTATTGGGTGATTCATTCGAATGATCCTCAACACATGCTATTTAAGGAAATGTTAGTCCTTAACCCCTTACCTTTCCACAACATTTATAGTTGTTGTAGACATGATTTCCCAACATGGGGCCTCAAGTTAAAGCCTCCCTCCTGACAACTAAATCAATTCATTTCAACAAATATTTACAAAGCCCCTACTCTGCATATGTAGAAAGATAGAAAATGGGAACAGCCCTTGTTTTCAAGGAGATCACATGAAATCCATGAAGGGTAAGAGAAGATAAACCATGAGGCTAGAGAAGTTGGGCTCCTACCTGGTGCTGGATCAGTTCTGATTATTTGCAGGGGAAAGTGACTGCTGAGAGCTTAGAACAAAGGGATGTTAGGAGAGTGCAGTGAAAAGACTTCTGGATTGGGGGTCAGAGGGCCCAGTTCTGAGTCTCAGTTTAGGCACTTCCTCTCTGGGGGAACCTCAGGCAACTCACTCCCCCTGCTTGAGCCTCAATTTCCTCATCTGTGAAATGAAGGAGGTGGATTGAGGTCCCTTCTGAATTTAAATCACTCTTATTTCCCATGAATTGGGGCCATGTTAGTGGGTCAAACAAAACAAGCTTAAATTGGTGGTACGCTGGGATTAGATTCCCTGAAGCCAGAAGAGCTTTGGGGTTTGAGTGATCCCAATTAGAGATTTCAATAAGGATTTGGCCAACAAAGAAGCAGCCTGCTCTCCACAGGGTTGGCTCCCGCATCAGCCCCAAACGTGGCCTATTATTTCCTCCACAGCTCTTTGTAAGAGACTTCTTTTGCTTCCAGAGGAATGTCTGACTTCTGACTTTGTTCCCATTAGCAAGACCTCTCTGCATATCCCTGTGTTCATTTTGCAAATCCTGGATTATCAAAGGATCTCAGGAGTTTTGGTTTAGAGCTGGAAGGGAATTTAGAGACCATCAAGTCCAACTTTATAGAGATAAGGAAACTGAAGCACAGAGAGGTTACATGTTTCAAGGGCAGCAAGGTTAGGAGCCTGGAGTTAAAGTCCAGTCTCAGATATTTGCTGTCTGGGTGACCCTGGACAAGCCCCTTAATTTTGATTTGCCTCAGTTTCCTCATCTATAAAATGGGGATAATAATAGCACCAACCTCCCAGGGTTGTTGTGAAGATCAAATGAGATAACAACTGTAAAGTTTTAGGATAGTGCTTGGCACATAATAAATGCTATATAAATGTTAGCTATTATTATTATTAATTATCATTATTATATAAGGTTATCAAGCAGCAGAGCTGAGATATGAACCCAGGTTCTTTGACTATACTGCATGAGGGCAGTGTTACAGTGAAAGGTGAATGGGATCTGGAATCATATGACCTGGATTCAAATCCTACCTCTGATACTTACTCCTTGTATATATATATATATATATATATATATCCTTGGTCAGGTGACTTAAGCCTACCTGCAACTCCACTTTCCTTATTTATAAAAATGAGAAGATTAGGCTACATGAACCTCTGAGGTCTCTCCTGGATCAAGATTTATGATCCCATGTGTGAGGAAACTGGGCCCCAGCAAAGTTATATCTAACCCAAGGTGACACCGGAAGTGTCAAAATGAGATTTGAACTCAGGTCTTCTGACTGCCATATTCATTGAAAAAAGTAATTGTTTTGCCAGAAACAAGAGTAGCATTCACTTCAGTACTTCAAGGAACATCTTAATTCAACAAGCATTTATTAGGGAAGGACCCACTATGTCTCAGATACTGTGCTAGGCTATGGAGGCACAGAGATGAAAAATCGTCCCTACCCTCAAGGTCCTACCTACTTAGATCTATGATTATGTTAGTGTGGTTACTCCCTCCACCAATAAAAACTCTCATCCCTTCCGCAACTTTGTTATTGTGAAGGAACAATTCATTTGCCCTGTGACCTAGCTGGTTCTGTAGCCTGCTGCACTTTGCTGTACAGATTTTCAGAAAGCACATCATCGGCCTATTGCTAGACCCATACTCGGGACCCTTCTAGCTTTGTAGGATCTTCACCCACTGGCTCAACCTTGGAGAAGCCAGGGTGATTTTGGGGCCACGGTGAGGTATCAGAAGGAGACTTTAGTAGGGGAAAGGATAGGGGGACATTTAGATGAATTCCTCTGACGTTTGAATTCAGTTCAGGAAAATCTCATTTCTAAGACGGATTCCACAAGACACTTCCTTCCTCATCCTCTTTTCCTCTCCTCTGTAGAATTTTAAACACTGACCCTGGCAACAGCCCAATGCCTCCCTTATTCAGTGCCCCTCCCCTAAGTCCCCTGAGAGATCCAGGTTACGGAAGACCCGGTTCCACAGCCCCATTCCTCAGGAAAGTGTTGAGTTTATGTCTGACAGTGACATCCATTACAGGGCTGTGCAGCTGTTCTCACGCAGACAGCTTGAAGCTCTTCCGGAAACTGTTTGCATTTGTCAGCAGGCATCCTCTGGGGTCTGGTACCCCAGGAATCGGGGACAGAGGGAAGAGCAACCAGCTGGGCTCCCCTTACAACCTTTGTCTCTCTCCAGATGCTGACCCTGAGAGCTTTCTTACTTGTCTAGCTTCTGCCTAATCCCTCTTCCCCCACCTCCGTGCTCCTTGAATATCTATTAAATTGGGATTTAATAGAGAAGAGACCTGATTTTCTTTTCGACTCTTTAGAACAATCTCATGGTGTTTCATAATTGTTGCACACAAAGGTTAACCCCAGTGAGCACCATATGGGAGGTAAGAACGTTGGGTTTGGAGTCAGAGGATGTAGGTTCAAATCCAGCTCTGCCCTTACTACCTATGTGACCTTGTACAAGTCAGCTTTCCCCTGTCAAATTAGGGGAAGTCAACTTTATAATTACTAAGGTTTCTTTTCGTTCTAAATCCTATTATTTTATGACACCTATATTGGTTTGTGTTCAAAGGAGTTTGTGGGGGGTGGATGGATGGATGGATAGAAGACAGAAAAGTAGATCTAGAGAGGAAGGCAGATAGATAGGAAGGCAGATAAGCAGATAGACAGGTAGGTAGGCAGGTAGGTGGATGGATGGATAGATATATAGATATATAGAAAATAGATCGATAAGTAGATCTGGAGAGGAAGGCAGATAGGAAGGCAGATAAACAGAAATAGACAGGTAGGTAGATAAATAGATAGGTAGATAGATGCCTTAGTTATACTAATATGTGAACAACAGTGTCCTACTGTATGGACAGTCTGGATACCTAGGGCTACTTAGAGCCTGTGGGATGTGGCTGGGAGAATCTTGGGGATTTTTGAGTTCGACATAGTCAGGAATGTATAGTGCTATTGGAAAAAGTATTAATAATAGCAGCTCTCTTTGTGGTAGCAAAGAATTGGAAATTGAGGGGATGTCCATCAATTGGGGAATGACTAAATAAGTTGTGGTATATGAATGTAATGGAATACTATTGTGCTGTAAGAAACCATGAACAGGAGGAGTTCAGAGAAACCTGGAAGGACTTACATGAACTGATGCTGACTGAGAGGAGCAGAACCAGGAGAACATTGTACATAGAAACAACAACATTGTGTGATGAACAATGGTGATAGATGTAAAAAAAATTATTAACTTATCCTAATCTGGAAAAATTTATAACTGGATATATAAAAATTATGATTTTATGAAAAATTATAACTTAAGAAAAATTATAATTGGGCCATAAGTCCCATCTGGGTCACCATTCAAATGTAAAAATATTTTAAACTAAATTAGGGGGGACTAATCTGATTGCAGGCCTAATCTATCTGGAGGACTAATGTGGGGACTTTTGACTGGCTGGCTATCTGACTGCTATTAATTTAATATGGGCTGTTTAAAAATTTCTCCATACTGCTCCCAAATTGATAAGTAAAAGTTTAAGAAGCCTCTTAACTAAATAATCAAAGCAGAATTTATTTATAAAAATCAATGTAAATGATAAGGGTTAAGAAATGCAAATTATACAACCTGTCTGCTTTTAATATAATGTTGCCTTAGGGTATGACCCAGCTTTCTTTAATTTTCACTCTTTTTCTCCTTCACCCCAGCTTCCCTGCTTCACTTTCACATCTAACTCCAAGCCCCTTTCACTTTGTCGACCCCGGAAAAGCCCCTTAGCGTCCTCACCTCTGTTGCCAACCCCCTGGGGTCTCTAGCATCCCTTTTACACCGACCTCTCCCCATCTCTAGCCTTCTGGCATTCTTCTTCCTTGCTCTTAGCCTTTTCTCTGTCTCCATCAGCCCCTCTCTTTACACAGCCTCAGTCTCCTTAGCGCTCTTGTAGCAGCCCCCCCTTCCATCTGTCCTCTTAATCTTCTGGCCTTCCTGCTTCCTCCTAGTCCTCCAGTGTCCCCCTTCACTGTCTTCTCCCCTGTATATATGTTCCTTCTAACCCCTCAAACTTCGGGCTCTCTGCACCCCTGCACACACCAAGCTAATCCGCTGGCCATGCTGTGGCAGGAAGACACTGGAGCATCCCTTGTGTACCACACCCAGGGCTCCAGGGGCCCGTGCCCCCTGCTGTGCACCCAGGGACCTCTGCATATGCTACACCAGAGTCTAGCCTGAATGAGCCTGGGATCTCTGGGATAGATCCTCTCAGGGTGGAGGGAGTTGGGGCTTTTCCCCCAGCCGTCTGACCTGGCATCCTGTAGAGCCCACAGGGCTTTTTGGCTCAACTGTAGTGGAGGGGGAGGGACACCAGCCCCTCTGACAGAAAAAACCCTGAGGGCCTAAGGCTTTTTAATCTCAGCCCAAAGGCAGGGTCCCCAAATCAAAATAAATTTCCACATAGACTTGGTTCTTCTCAGCAATGCAATGATTCAAAACAATTTGAAAGAACTCATGATAAAAAATGTTCTCATAATCCAGAAAAAAGAACTGTGGATTATGAATACAGATTGAACCATACTGTTTCTACTTTGGGGCCATTTTTTCTTTTCTTTTTTGAAGTTTTCCCCTTGTGTTCTGATTCTTCTTTCACAATATGACTAATGCAGAAATATGTTTAATGTGATTGTACATATATAAACTATATCAGATTGCTTTCTGTCTTGGGGAGGAGGGAGGATGTCCAGATTTTGAAGGAAGCTAGAGATTCTACTAAGGTAGAGATGAGGAAAGGAGTGCATTCCAGACCTCGAGAGTGACTGTACAAAGGAAAAGAGGAAGAAGATAGACTGTCATGTCCATCAAACAGCAAATAGACCTGAAGTCATTCATTAAAATGTCAACCAATGGATAAATGGTCAAAGAATATGAACAGGTAGTTTTCCAATGAAGAAATCAAAACAATTTAAAGTCATATGAAAAATGCTCTAAATCATTGATTAGAGAAATGCAAATTAAAAAGACCTTGAGGGGCAGCTAGGTGGCGTAGTGGATAGAGCACCGGCCCTGGAGTCAGGAGGACCTGAGTTCAAATCCGGCCTCAGACACTTAACACTTACTAGCTGTGTGACCCTGGGAAAGTCATTTAACCCCAATTGCCTCCCTTAAAAAAAAAAAAAAAGACCTTGAGCTATCATTTTATTCCTGCCAGATTAGCTAAAATGATGGAAGGGGAATTTGACTTGCCCAGTGTCTCAGAGGTAGGAAATGTCTGAGGTATGATTCTAACACAGGTCTTCCTGATTCCAGGTCCAGAACACTATAGAAAGAGAGAAATAGAGGGAGGGAAGGGAAGGGAAGGGAAGGGAAGGGAAGGGAAGGGAAGGGAAGGGAAGGGAAGGGAAGGGAAGGGAAGGGAAGGGAAGGGAAGGGAAGGGAAGGGAAGGGAAGGGAAGGGAAGGGAAGGGAAGGGAAGGGAAGGGAAGGGAAGGGAAGGGAAGGGAAGGGAAGGGAAGGGAAGGGAAGGGAAGGGAAGGGAAGGGAAGGGAAGGGAAGGGAAGGGAAGGGGAGGGAAGGGGAGGGGAGGGGAGGGAAGGGAAAAAGGAAGGAAGGAAGGAAGGAGGGAAAGAAGGAAGGAAGGAAGGAGGGAGGGAGGAGGGAAGGAGGGATGGAAGGAAAGAAGGAGGGGAGAGAGAAAGGGAAGGAAGAAAGGAGAAGGAGGGGGAGGGAGATAGGGAGAGGGAGAGGGGGAGGGAGGGAGAGAGAGAGAGAGAGAGAGAGAGAGAGAGAGAGAGAGAGAGAGAGAGAGAGAGAATGAATTGATTGATGAATGATGATGGGGAAAATCAGAACTCTATAATAAATAGAAGCATCCCAGAATGTCAGAATCTAAAAGCTGGATCCAAGACAATCCCAAAGGACTATTGATGAAACATGCTATCCACCTCCAAAGAACTGATATTGATAGAACAGAATGAAGCATGTTATTTTTCACTTCCTTTCATTTTTTAAATCAAGCTTAATTGTACAAAATGACAAATATGGTAATGTTTTACATAACTGTACATGGATAAAAACATAAATTAAAAAGTTTATTATTAAAAAAAAGAATTACCTTTTTGTAGTCAGGAAATTAGTCTCACTGAACTCAGTAATTTAAACTGAAGTCCCAGGCATGGGCAGCATCATTTTGGAAGGCAGCATATCCCTTCTTTCAGCTCACTACCCCTTACAACATGAATGCCAATGCCTCTGGGGGAGCCCTAATGATTCCAACTTCCTCCAACTCAAGATAGCATATCCACAGAGTACCTGAAAGAGCTTTTACTTATATTTTACACATTTTTTTTCACTTGATCCTCATAGTATGAGTGATGTTGTTCAGATGTTTTCAGTCATGTCTGAATCTTCATGACCCCTTTTGGGGTTTTCTTTTCAAAGATACTGGAGTGGTTTGCCATTTCCTTCTCCAGTTTGTTTGACAGATGAGGAAATCAAGGCAAACAGGGTTAAGTGACTTGCCCAGGGTCACACAGATAGTAAGTGTCTGAGGCCAGACTTGAACTCAGGAAAATGAGTCTTTCTGACTCCAGTACTGGCACTCCACCCACTGCACCACTTAGCTGTCCCCATAGTATGAGTACGGTTTAACTATGATCACAACCAGCTGACAAAATCAACTTGCTCAATGTTCACAACTGTTAAATAGCAACGCTGGTATTGAAACCCAGATGTTCAGATTTCAAGGACAATGTTCTTTCCAATATATCTTAGCTGTCTCTACCACAGTGCACTTCCCCTATTTCCTAGATACATAGGGGTGGGGACAGCCTTGGATTGGGATTAAAATAGGGAAGGACTGGAATTATGGGGAAAGGGGGATTATGACAAGCTATGCCACAGGATCTGGATTTCGAAGGGATCTTAGGGATGATCCAGCCCAATCTTCTCATTTTATAGATTAGGAAACTGAGGACCACAGAGTAGAAGTGGCTTATTCAAAGTCACACAGGTAGCATGTATCAGGGCTAGGATCTTGACCATGACCGCCTAAATTCTGTGCTCTTTCTACTATTCCTTACTTCATTCCATTGCTTTAGGAGAGGGGGAAAATGCCCACAACTTGCCATATGTAAAAAATGATTCCTTGACTATTTAATATGCATGTATTAATAGGTGAAAGGTTTTAAACCAAACAGTAACAAGGCAGCATATTGTTAATAGGTGAAGTAAACAAACATCCATCAATTATGATGATGGTAATTATGCATCTCAAATGAGACCTTTGGATGGAGGTGGGAAAGATGACCAAGATAATTATTTTTTCCAGTCCTGGAAAATGGAGTCCCAGCTGGGGCTAATAAGTACTTTCATTAAAACCCTGATCTTAGTCCAAAGCTGTGAATAATGTCCTTTCTGTGCTGCAGCCCTGCTGGGCCTTGCCATGGCCTCTGCTTTGTAACCAGAACTGAATGGAGGCTTAACAGACTCTTCTTGCCCTGACACCTAATAGAAGCAATGTGAGGCAGTAAGTGAAGTCATTTAAAAATAATTATTTTCAATCAGCCAGGCAGTATATGGGTCTGTTTTCTTCCTACGTGTCTCTTGAGCCATCTTGTTGCTAGCCTGAAGATGGAGGTGGGCAGAGATACCCCACCCCTCCTGCCCATTTCTGACATATTTGGGAGGAATAGGTGGCCCTGGACAGAAGAGAATGAGGGCTGAGGAGCAGGCTTGGGCAGGACAGGGTCAGAAGACGAAGGAAAAAAAACATTTTGTGGTTTCAGCACAAGGGGCTGTGTGTCCTTCCCCTGGTTTTCAATTTCTCCAGTCACCATGGCCTAGATTATTACTAATATTTACCCTTCCAACCCTCCTGACAGAGAGAGAATATTTACCCAAATACAAGGAGTCCTGCTAATCCCAACCCCACCCTTTTCCTTTCCTCCCACACACCTCACTTGACATATGGGTGTCATTGCAGTGGGTCTCCACCATTAGCTCCTGCAGCCATCTGCTGCAATAAGGATTCCCAGGCACTGGTCAGGGAGGGGGCCAGGTAGGAATGCACTTCTTAGCTGTGTGGCCCTGGGCTTGTCATGAAGATTGCATGAGCTGTAGTCTCTTCATCTGTAAAACAGACAACATTTCACTGGGATGATATGGGCAGAGTGCTTTATACCCTTTAAAGAGCTATAGAAATGTGAATTCTTCTTCATCAATCAATCAAAGAAGAAGTATTTATTCAGCGCATATCATGTGCCAGATACAGAACAATCCCTGCTTTTCAGAAACTTATATTCTATCAGGGAATACAATACACACATAAATTTATGTGTGCATATGTATAGAAAATAGTGTCCCCAAAAGTAGCTTTGTTGGTGAGTCACAAGCATATGGGGGAATCAGGAAAGATCTCATGTTGATGATAGTATTTGAGCTGAGCTAGGACAGAAAATAGAGATTCTAAGAGATAGAGGTGGGAGAGACTAAAGTCCAAATATGGTGGAGAGCCTGTGCAAGGGCATGGTGACAAGAAATGGAGTTTCCTGTGTAGGCATTGTTGTTGTTGTTGTTGTTGTTGTTGTTGTTGTTGTTGTTGTTGTTGTTGTTGTTGTTGTTGTTTTGTTGTTGTTGTTGTTGAACTGGATGTTCAGTAAGATCAGAGACTCATAAAGCAAGAAGGGACTATGTGGTTCCCCTTTCTTCTCTAGCATTCCCTACCCATCCTTCCAGGTGTGGCTGGATATTGTAAATAAGAGTGAAAACATTCTCCTTTCATTGTGTAAAATTGTGGTGCATCAGAACCTGAAGTACCTCCATGTAATTATGAGCACCACACCACAAGACAGAGAAAATGGAACTGGAAAAGGAGCAGAGAAGGGTAAACAGAATGATGAAGGGAATGTGTGGTGGGCCACTTGGCAGGGATGAGTTGCCAAATGGAGCAGACTTAACAGTTACAGGAGGGCAAGAGAAGCCAATAAGGGAATAGTTTTTTCCTGGGATGTGGGAGTACAGTACAAATGAGGTTGGGATTTCTGGCTTGGTTCTAGTGTGGACCATTTAGCTCCCATTAAAGAAAACCTTGGGATCATGACCCCTAACTGAACTAATTTTGAAACATGTGCTATTGATTACCAAGGGAAGCAGGTGAGAACATATGGAAGAATATATGGAATCCACTTTTACTTCTGGAAACACAGTTGATCTCCCTAGGCCCGAAAGGCAGAAGTAAGGCAAGCAGAGGCAGATTTTTGCCTAATACAAAGTAAAGCTTCCTAACAGTGAGAGCTGTCTAGAAGTAGAATGGGAGACCTTGGGATATAACAGGTCTTCCATAACAGTAAGGCTTTTAGCAGAGGCTGGACAACCATGTGTGAGGCATACCAGCCAAGGGATTCCTGTTTGGGTACAGACAGGTGAGATTGCTTTCTTCTCTGAGAGTCTGCTTCTTTGAGTGGGGTTCTAATCTTAAAAGGTCTATAACATGATGACAAACATAGATGGAGAGAGCATGGACCTCCTTTACCAATCCTGCTTTGACAAAAATTAAGGAGTATCCTTCGCAAATTGAAATTGGCACCCTTAGGAAAAATCAAAGGAATTGTTGCTTTGTAGAGCAAGTAATGATGATAACAATAGAAACAGGTGAAGAACATGTTTTGTATACATAATTTGATTTAAAGAGCTTGCAAACACAAGAAATTATGTGTACTGAAAATTTGATGTTTTTTTAAAAAGTTCAAACGGGGGCAGCTAGGTGGCAATGGATAGAGCACCAGCCCTGGATTCAGGAGGGTCTGAGTTCAAATTTGACCTCAGACACTTCACACTTACTAGCTGTGTGACCCTGGGCAAGTCACTTAACCCTCATTGCCCCACAAAAACACCAAAAACAAAACAAAACAAAACAAAATAAAAAGTTCAAACAAAGTTATGAATGAGAGATATAATCAATTATGAAAGGAAGATTAGGGGTCCATTCTTAGCACCTCAGGGTAGCCATACCTTTACATAATCTATCCTCTGGGATCTCTCCTCAGAGACAGAATCTTGGGCTGGATTGACCATAGGTCTGGTTCACAGTGGTAGGTCTTGGGTCTTCAGAAGCCTTCCCATACCCAGGAGAAGTTATTTTATTGGTGATGTCCAGAGAAGATTCCAAGGTTTTCCTCAGTAACCCATTTCAAGCTTCATAACACACATTATCAGGAAATTCTTCCTTATAGACACCCTCAGGCTTCAGCTTAAGCCAATTTCCTCCTTTCTAGTTCAGAGTGGAGACGAAGGACATCTGGTCCCCATCCTCTCTAAAATCCTTTCATATACTTGAAGAATATTATTTAACCAATCTTCTCTTAAAGAGTTAGTATGGCAAAATGGATAGAGAGATGGTCTCTGAGTTAGGAAGACCTAAATTCAAGTGTCATTTCTGATCATGAGGCCTTGGGCAAGTCCCTTAATCTTGAAGTATTCTGGGCAACTATCTAAGACTATATATTACAAGGAAGGTACCCATCAATATTGTTAGAAGAAGTTCTTTACCAAAAGCTCCTTATACCAATGAAATCAAGTTAAAAAAATCTTTTATGAAATAATTCCAGTTACTTTAAGCTTTTCCTATAGAATTTTTTTGTCCAACCCTTCCATGTTTTTTTTTTCTCTGAACAGAACCTTGTCCTGGAGACCTGGACATAATGCAGGTATTCCTCACTTTAGAGCACAGATGAATTCCTGCAAAAATTGGTTTTAGGGGGCAGCTAGGTAGCACAGTAGATAAAGCACTGGCCTTGGATTCAGGAGGACCTGAGTTCAAATCCTGATTCTGCTTAGTTCACTCTTCTCCAGTTCAGACGAGTGGCTACAGCTCTCTGTATTTATGATTTCTTATACCATAGTAATGTTCTCTTACAATCATGTATCATGAATTGTTTATTCAATCCCCAATCAATGGGCATCCACTTTATTTCTAATTCTTTGCTACTACAAAAAGTGAAGCTATACATATTTTGATGGATATGGGACCTTTCTTTTTGTCACTGATTTCCCCAGGGTATATGTCTGCAGGGGATCTCTGGGTGAAAGGTGATAGACATTTTAATCACTCTTTAAGTAATTCCAAAATTATTTCCTGAGCTATTGGACCAATTCACAGCTTCACAAAAATCCATTAGTATTCTCATCTTTCTACAACACTTTTACAACATTAACTATTACCATCTTTTGCCAACTTTGCCAATTTTCTGGATGTGAAGTGAAACCTCAGGTTTGTTTTGATTTGCATTTCTCTTATTTTTAGTTATTTGAAACATTCTCCCATATGGTTGTGAATATTTGGCAATTTTTCTTTAGAGAATTATTTGTTTTTATCCTTTGACCCTTTATCTCTGGTGAGATAACTTTTGGTCTTATATCCTTTGGTCAGTTGCCTATATGCCTGGGATATTATCATATCATAGATATTTTATTTAGAGATTTTTTTCCCATTAGAGTACTTTCCATCTTATCCTAGTTGCATTAGTTTTGTTCATAATAAAGCTTTTCAATTTCATGCAATCAGAATTATTTATTTTGTCTTTCATGATCTCCATTCCTAAGTCAAGAACTGTCCAGCACTTTCTACCTGTATTAGTCGTATTTCGATGAGCTTCAAAGATGTCCGTTATCTAAAAGTTTGGCCATGCCCTTGAAACATTAGTTGATGCTATTCTTTTCTGAGTCTTACCATCAAGTGAGGCATTGAACCTGTAGATATGTGTTCACCAAGAATTCTCTGGTGCCATAAGGGCTAACCTGCACAAAATCCACATGAAAGAGTTCCCTATAAATGGAGAATCCTACAGATATTTTTACTCATGGATGACATTATGCTGAGCCCATTGAATACTAAAACATGACAGGACCTCCTTCATATCATGCACAATTATTCAAAAGAGACCCATCTAGCAATCTGAAATGGAAAAACAAAGTAGATGAAGAATACATATTGCTGAGATTATAACATGAAGTTGGATAAACCATCTATTAATTATATATTATATATAATATTTGATAGGCACTACAGGTAGATGATGGTCTAGGTCTAGAATTGAGTAAGAAGATATAGGACTGGAATCATATTTGTGCAATTATGTAGGACTTTTCCTGGTTCTGATTCATCCCTTATCACCAAAGGTTTTTTTTTTAACTTTAAAGATCTTTTTTTTTGGGGGGGGGTGAGGCAATTGGGGTTAAGTGACTTGCCCAGGGTCACACAGCTAGTAAGTGTTAAGTGTCTGAGTCTGGATTTGAACTCAGGTCCTCCTGACTCCAGACCTGGTGCTCTATCCACTGTGCAACCTAGCTGCCCCTAAAAATCTTTTAAAAACGAATATCCTCATCCTGATGCCATATGGCAGAATGTCAGAGTAATCACAATTGGAGGTGATCTGAAGGGCAGGAGAAAGATGCACATGGGTGAGAGTTAGTTGTAGCATATTACTAGTTATGACTTGAATGTGGGACCTGGGATGAAAGACATAATCAAGAACAGAAAAGAAGCTAAACCTGTCATACAATGGACTTCAGAACTAAACACATTATTTTTAACTGCATGGAGTATAAGACCATCACTTGCCTCTTTTTGGATATAATACTTTGCTTAAGGGAACCCACCATTATATTTGTGTGGGTGTGTATATGCTTTGTCACTCTGTTGTCTCATATTGTGTTCACATTCCATTGAAACCCATATATCTTTTTCATATGAACTGACTAGCCCCTAACCTATATGTGTAAAATTGACTTTCTAAGACTGTCAATGATTATATTTACTCCTGCCAAATTTCATCACGGTTTTAAAAAAAATTTAATCATAATAAAGCCAACCCATTGTAGCCTAATGACATCTTGAATCCCAACCCTTGCATCCAACGCATCAACTGTCTCTTTTAGCTTTGTATTATCTGAAAACTTGGCAAGCACATTATTTATGCCTTTATCCAAGCCACTGATAAAAACGTTACACAGCACAAGGCCAAGGACATATCCTGTGGGTACTCCGCTAGCAACCAGCCTCCAAACTGATACAAACCCATTAATGACAACTCTTTTGGATGATCATTCAGCCAGTTCCAAATCCACATCACTGGGTTACCATCTAGCCCACATCTTGCCATGTTTTCCACAAGGGCAGCATGAGAAACCCTGTGGTCAAAATGCTTTGCTGAAATTTAGGTACACTATGTCTGCTGCACTCTCCTGATCCACCAGCCTAGTAACCCTGCCAAAAAAAAAAAGTGAGGTTAGTCTGGCATGACCTATTCCTGATGAAGCCACTCTGGCTCATAGTGATTAACCGCTTCCCTCGCTGAACACTCCCAAGCCATCCCTTTAATAATGTGTTCTAGATTTTTGCCAGGAATTGAAGTCAAGCTCTTTGGCCTATAGTTTGCACACTCCACCCTCTCCCTTTTAAAAAATTGTGACAACATTCACCCTTCTCCAGTGCCTCAGCACCTCTCCTGTTCTCCATGGTCTCTTAAAGATCACCCACAGTAGACCAGCACTCCCATTTTCCAGTTCTTTCAGTACCCAATGATGTAGTTAAGGTTTGGTGACAAGAATCATGTAGGATAAAGAAACTTTGCCCAAGGGTGTGGGCTGGGCTGGTTGTGGGAGTATCCCACACCCAAGACAAATAACTGCACTAAACTACTGAAAAAAACCCCACATTCTTTTAATACCTTTTTGTAGCAATGGAACGTATAACAACCCAAACTTCCTGACAAGAAGCCTGGAACAAGTCACATTGATACCATTTCACATACCATGAGAAAGAATGTCATCAACCAAAAATTACAGGAAAAGCAGATATATTTGTATCATCTGAAAATTTGTCAAGCACACCATCTATGTCTTTATCCAAGCCACTGATAAAAACGTTACACAGCACAAGGCCAAGGACATAGCCTGTGGGTATACAAACTGTGGGAAAGGAATGAATATTAAGTACATACAATGTGTCAGACACTTTACAAATATGAACTCATGTGATCCTCACAACAACACAGGGAAGTAAGTACTATTATTCTCCTTATTTTAAAGTTAAGGAAACTGAGAAAGACAGAGGTTAAGTAATTTCCCCAGGGTACTATAGCTAATAAGTTTCCAAAGCAAGATTTAAATTTGAGTCTCCCTGTCTCCAGGTCTAGTGCTCTATCCACTGTATCACCTAGTTTCTCATTCTGAGGAGAGAAGCAACTTGCCAAAGGTCACCCTGTTAATCAGTAGTAGAGTCAAAATTTGAACTTGGAGCCTTTGACTCCAGATGTAGCACACTTTCCATACTGTACTAAAGAGAAAGTCTATGTCTTAAACTTGGCTCCTGACATCGACTTCTTTTTCTATAACCACCAGAGACATAGTCCTTAGAATTTGTCATGAGCTGCTGCTGTTCCCTCTCATGTTGGCCTGTCTGGGGTCCTGCATTGGTGCCTGACATTCTTGCACAGTGGGCCAACTCCATGCTGATTGGCAGTCTGTGGATGAATCACTCAATTCAGTTGATTTTATTCCATAGCATGTTTACTGTCTGACCACATCCTTACTGACCTTGTGGTTCATTATGACACCCCCCCCTCCCCCCGCCATATCTTTTTCTGTGGTGCTTCTGTAAAGTCAATTGCTCAGAGTCTTGTCTTCATGAAATGTGCCAGCCATCCCAGGGTGAATTGGTTTTTCATTAGTTAGTCTACTTTATACTTCATCTCATTTATTGCACTGTACTGTTTGTCCTCATGAAAATCTCTAAGAGTCTAAGTTGTCCATCTTCATTGGGATATTCATATGCCAATGCCTAGAATACAGTGAGCTCCTAACAAATGGTTATTTGACTGGTTTACTATAAGTTCCCTCTACTAATGAAATCATAAGTCTGAACTCCCAAAATAGCATGTGGTATTTTTTACTTTTTCCATATATCTGTATCATCTTGCCAACTAGATTATAAGCTCCTTGAGGGTAGGAATTAATATCACAACACCTCAGGACACATCCTGGACACAAGATATTTGAGAGGCAATGTGGTACTGTTGGTACAATGGAAAAAGCACTCTCTCTGGAGTAAAATCAAGCCAAGTCAATAAGCATTTACTGTGTGTTAGGCCTACTAGATGCAGGGGATACAAAGAAAGGCAAAAATAGTTCCTGCTTTCAGAGTCTATCAAGAGAGACAACATGAAAATAATTATGTACAAACAAGACATATACAGGATTCAGTTGGAGATAATTGCAGAGGAAAGTCGCTTGCTAGAACTAAAGGCTTCTTACAGAAGGTAGGCTTTTAGATGAAATTTGAAGGAAGCCAGGGAAGTCATGAAGTGGAAGTGGGGAGAGAGGACATTCCAGGCAGAGGAGACAGTCAGGAGATGGAGTTTTGTGTAAGTAACAGCAGAGAGACTGGTGTCACTGGATCAAAGAATACGTGGAGGGGGAGTAAACTGTTAAAAAGGAAAAATAGGAAGGAAGTCAGGTTATAAAAAGGCTTTAAAAGCCGAACAGAGGGACAGTTAGGTGGTACAGTGGATAGAGCACTGACCCTGGAGTCAGGAGGACCTGAGTTCAAATCCGGCCTCAGACATTTGACACTTACTAGCCATGTGACCCTGGGCAAGTTACTTAACCCCAATTGCCTCTCAAAAAAAAAAAAGCCAAACAGAATATTTAAATTTACTTCTGGAAGTAATAGGGAGCCTCTGGAATCTGTGGCATTGGGAGGGGAAAAGGGAGGGGGCATGTGACCATGGTCAGACCTACACTTTAGGAAGATCACTTTGATCACTAAGATGGAGGATGGACTGAGCTAAGGGGAGACAAGTATCAGCAAGACCAACCAGAGGACTATTGCAGTAGTCCAGGACTGAAGGGATAAGAGCTTGGATCAAGATGGCAGCAGTGTCAGAAGAGAGAAGGAGACGTATAAGAAAAATGTTACAAAAGTAGAATCAGAGGGATGAGAACCCTTGGTTCAAGTCCTACTTCTGCTGCTGAATACCTGTGTTATGTTAGACAAGTAACAAGCTATCTGAGCCTCAGTTTTCTCATCTATAAAAGGAAGGCATTGGGCCGGAGGTTCCTTCCACCTCCAAATCTATGACCTGTTTGAGTCCTGGCTCCAACCCTTACTGAGTCACCTGGGGGCAAATCACTGTGACTTTCTGAGTCCATTTCCTCATTTGTAAATGCATAATAATATTGCACTGTTGTTGTGAGGCAAGCATTTTGTAAACCTTGAAGTGCTATAGAAACTGGAATTCTTACTGTCATTATGGAGCCTCAGTAATCCCAGATGGTGAGTACTGCTACCACTTATTGATTGATTGCTAATCAATCGGTATTTTTTATTGTCTACTATGTGTCTTCCTTTCTACTTACACCCATGGATCACTCCCTTGAAGGCAGCAGTTTTTTTTTCCTTTTTTTCTTTTTTCGGGCAATGAGGGTTAAGTGACTTGCCCAGGGTCACACAGCAAGTAAATGTCAAGTATGTGAGGCTAGATTTTAACTCAGGGGTGGTGCTTTTATCCACTATGCCACCTAGCTGCTTCCGTGGTAGCAGTTCTAATCTGCCTGAAATGGACTTGTTTTCAATTCGTTTTTGCCTCTGTTTGTTCCTTAGCCTGGAGGTGGTGACTTGTCACTGGAAATCATACCACATTCCTTGGCAGAGTTTGATCACTGGGTTTCCCAACGGGTGCCTTTTCCCTACCACCTGTCAAACCAGGGACAGATACTCCAAGGTCTGACAGGTCCAGCCCACACTAATCAATGCGAAAGCAGGCCCAAGCCTCAATTTAGACTACCCTTCCACTGGTCTATCTTGGCCCCTATATTTGTGGGACACCAGCCCTGCATGCAGCTTACCACGAAGGTTATTCCAGGGCTGATTGGCATCTCTGCCTCGGCCCTGAGAACATGCCTAGTAGAAAGCAAGCTTGTGTCCCGCTTCCATATTTTTTGGAAGGTAATGTCAGCCCAGCAGGAGTGTCTTGTAGTTAAAAGAGGAAAACTGTCTCTTGGATTCTTTGGAGAACAGCAGGGATCCTAAAATCATAGGATTCTAGGATACGGAAGTGAAAAAGAAACTTTTGTTTACTTCTCTTCTGGCCCCATTTTAGAGTTGAGGAACCTGAAGTCCTGACAGGGGAATGGAATAACTGCTGGGATTTTAGGGATCCCAGCCTCTGGTTGACACACAAAGAAAGCGCCTCTCTAGGATTTCTTCACTGCCTTGTAATAAGGTTACAAGCTGAGAGCTTCTCAAAGCAAGCTTGCCTTGACTATTCTTCCACTTCTATCCCTCCCAAGCCTGCAAGGGAAACAAATCCAACACACACACACACACACACACACACACACACACACACACGCATGCTCGCACACACGCACACACACACGCACACAATGTGACCCATGGTCAATAACTTGATTCAATTCAACAAACATTTATTAAATACTTATTTGTGCCAGACACTGTGCTAGGTGTTAGAGATACAAAAAAAAAAAAAAGAAAAAGAAAAAGAAAAAAAGAAAGGAAGGAAGGAAGGAAGGAAGAAAGAAAAGAAAAGAAAACCTTGAAAACAGTCACAACCCACAAGGAGATTATATTCTATTGGGCTGATTACAACATGTAAACAAATAAGTAAATATATAAAGAATATACAAGAAAATACAGAGTCATTTCAAGAGGAAGATGACAGTACATGTCGGGGAATGGTAACATACCTGGAAATTCTTCTGGAAATGAAAGATAGTGGAAAAAGAGCCTTGCGTTTAGAGTCTGAATCCCAGCTCTGACCCTCACAGATTAGGTCCATGGCTAAATCTTCTTTGGGCCCCAGTTTCCTCAACTGTAAGCTGAGGCTGGTCAAGATTTCTTGAACTTTTTTGTGTCATAGACTCCTTTGGCAATCTAGTGAAGCCTATGAACCCCTTCTTAGAACAATAGTTTTAAATGTATAAAATAAAAATAAATCGCAAAGGGAAGCAATTCTATTGAAACAAAGATACATTTTTTTCCCATGCAATTTCATGGACTTCTTGAAATCTATCCATAGACCCCTTTGGGAGTCCACAGATGCTAGTTTAAGAACCCCTAGTCTATAGATTTTTAAAAAACCAACAACTGGATTTTACTGGTACAAGGAATTTTTTTTTTTTTTTGGCTAGGCAATTGGGGTTAAGTGACTTGCTCAGGGTCACACAGCTAGTAAGTGTCAAGTGTCTGAAGCCAGATTTGAACTCAGGTACTCCTGAATCCAGGGCCAGCGCTCTATCTGCTGCACCATCTAGCTGCCCCAGTACAGGGAACTTTTGGTGAAGAACCTGCTCTAGCAATATAGAAGGGTACCTTTCTTGCAATATGGTCTCTAAAATTCTTTCCCTCTTGGAATGATACGATCATGTAAGAAAATTTCAGTAAAAATATCCATTGGGGTTAAAGCAGCTTAAAGGCTTAAATGGTTTTCACATGACTACAGGCTAAGGAGAAAGACAAGGATATCAGGGCCTGCCCTCTCCCACCCTCTCCCTTTCCTTCCCCACCCTTCTTTCCCCCCAGTGTACACACACACACACACACACACACACACACACACACACACACACACACACACACACCCCCTTTGGCTTCAGAGAGGACACACAGCTGGGTGGCTGTCGTGATATGGCTTCCAATTCTGGATGAGGATGCTAATTTCTGTAGCCAAGAATGGTCAGAGGAATGCTGGTGCATTTCTTCCTTCCCAGTCATAGGCAGGGAAAAGAATTCCAGGAATGTAGGTTATTTATGCCAAGCACCAAATAAACTGGCCCTTTCCCCACCTGATGAATGTGGTCCTATAGAGAGGCAACTACTTGGACAAGTAGTTGGGGCTGTAACAAGAAAGAACTACATTTCCTATCTCTCTATATATATACATTTAACTTACACATTTAACCCCAATGCTGTTTCTGGCCAGGACTATTTATCTTCACTTTAATTCATGGTGATTTAAGAAAATGTCTGTACTTCCCAGGAGGGTTAGAAGTCATTGAGCATGTAGGGAAGATAATGTGGGACCTTATAGACTGGGGTTCTTAACCTCGGAGCATTGCACACTAGTGAGATTCAGACAGCCCTGGTTTCAAATCCCATCTTAGATACTCATTCATATGATCATTGATTTAGGGCTGGAAAAAACCTCAAAGGAATCTATTCAAACCCTCTTATTTCACAGATAAAGGAACCAAGAGCCTAAGTGACTTATCGGTGTTCCTACAAAGAGTAAATAAATGGGAGAACTTGAGTTTAGAATTGTAGATTTTTAGAACTGGAATGGACTAGAAAGGCCACCTAGTCCAAACCCCTCATTTTGCAGATGAGGAGATTGACCCCCAGTAAGGTTGTGACCTGTTCAGGAACACACAGTCAGGTGGTGGAGCAAGAATTTGAATCCAGGTGCTCTGTCTTCAAAACTTTTGCTGTATACAATGAAGTCTGGTTCTGAGCTGGATGACTGAGAAAGGCACTTAATTTTCCT
Source organism: Dromiciops gliroides (assembly GCF_019393635.1). Classification (NCBI taxonomy): domain Eukaryota; kingdom Metazoa; phylum Chordata; class Mammalia; order Microbiotheria; family Microbiotheriidae; genus Dromiciops; species Dromiciops gliroides. The sequence continues at coordinate 347,359,856 of NC_057862.1, forward strand.
GAATCTCACTTCCTCTTCTTTAGAAGGGAGATAATAATAGTACCCTTCTTGCGCCATTGTTGTTTTCATTGAATGAGGTAAGTATTGTGTAAAGGGGGTATTCCATACCCCTTCCTCAGTAATTCTAGATAACTTGGATTTCTATGGTGAATCAATCAATCAGAGGTATGAGCTAGTTGTGAATAAGGCCTAAGCATCTCCATTGAAACAATCAATCAAGGTCATTGAACTACGTTCCGATTACCTGGTTAAATAAGTTAGGAATGTAACTTAGTACATGAAACAGAATGACACTGGACAGGAGGTATATAGGTTTTGGTTGAGAAGACTCAGTGATGCTTAACGCGGCTGGCATAAAATAGCAAACTTGTGTGGATTCTGGCATTCTGGTGCTGAGCCAGGAGAGAGCAGTTCTAGCCAACCTCCAGCTCTCTGAGAGGGAATCCCTGGGAGGCAGGAGGGGGAAGATAGGAGGAGAAGGGTTTGCAACTCTCTTTTCCCTTTGGTCTGAGGAATACGTTGTGTATTTTGAAAGGTCAGAGGATTTGGACCACAGTGTCTGCTTTGGGAACCAAAGACAAACTAGACACCTTGGGGAATGGTGGCTTCAGGTCTTTACAAGGAGCCCAGGAGAAAGCCCAAGGAGATTTTCGTGAGCACTCTACAAAAGAAGAAAAAAGACTTCCAGCAACCAATAGCTGTGGGTTACTCCTTTGATAAATGTGTTTTCTAAGCTTGAGCCCACTTTCCCCTGGATTCTGCATATTCTTGTGGGGCAGATTGTCATAGGTCTTGGTGTGGGGAGGTGTTTCCTTATCTATAAATTGTGGATAATTGTACTACATACTTCATAGAGCTGTTAGGAGAGAAGCATCTTGAAAAAACTATAGAAGTAAAAGTGTTTCTATTTCTTGGAGTCTTTGATCAGTGTGAGAAGAGGAGGAACTAAGAAAATAGATAGTGGGGAGAGCCTGGACTGAGTATCAAGCAAGTGGACTTTTGTCCCATTTCATCCTTTAACCAGTTGCTTCTCTTACATGGGCTTCCATTTTCTCACATGTTAAAGGAGAGAACTGGAATAGAGTTAATATCCATGTGATGCTTTAAAGTTCTCAGTGTGTTTTATACACCTGATCTCCATTAACCTTTCCAACAACCTTGCGAGGTAGGTGCTATGATCATCCTCGTTTAATAGATGAGGACGCTGAAGCTCAGGAGGAGGAGAAGTAACTTGCTCCGGGTCAGGTGGTTAGTAAATGTCAGAGGTGGGATTTAAACCAGTTCTCCAGGCATCTAATCCGATATGCCACACTTCTACCTATGATCTCTAAGCTCCCTTCTAACTCTAATATTCTGGGATATCAACTACTACTCTTTCTTTTCTCACTGATACATTGAGAACGTCTTATCCCAGCTATGCTATTCCATGAGCTTTCAGGGAGCCAATTTCATCACCCAGGAAGAATTGAGAGGCCAAAGGTGGAGAACAAGATCAAACCCTTTGTTCCATCCTGTCACAAAGACTCAGAAACTCCCCTCTTCATTCTCCAAGAGTCAATGGAAATGCTCCATTGGGAGACACTCTGTGAAGTCAATGTGGGATGGGCTCACACCCACCTCCCAGTCCTTTCAGCTCTCTCACCTGGCAAAGCTCCCAGCTCTGCTCCCAGGGGTGTGGTAGAGAAAGCAGAGCTAGGCCTCCTCCGCCCCCTTTCAGAATGATAGCTTCTTGGCTATTACCACTAAACAACATGGTTCTCCCAAGGTTAATGCAGGAAAGACATTTCTGTTTAAATTGATAATGAAGATTTAAACATTTTACTTTTTGGTCCTGAGTCCTTAAAAAAACCAAAACAACACAACTAATTATGTGCCTTAAACACAGCAAGGTCTGAGCAGGACACTTAGTGTACGGTACATGGAGTGCTCAGGGAAAAGCCAGAGGTCACCATGCTCACAGAGCATAAGAGAGGGCCTGAACTCAAAGGCTTTCACAGCAAAAGCTGAACAGCAGCATCTTCTTTGGAATCTCTTAGATTTACCTGAAAAACAACATTTGTCCAAGAAGAGAAGTTATAAACACAGGGGAGGGTGGGAGGTAGTTACCCATAGGTACTTCAGAGCAGGTACAAGGGATAGCCTTGTAACAGCCAGCCAGGTGTTATTAGAGACCTCAGGGTTTGAAGTTGAAGAGACCATATGCATCCATAGCTCTAGCTATAATGCATATTTCTATCTATACCTATCTATCTACCTTTATATAATTATAAATGGATATATTTACGTATATCTATATAACAATTAACCTCTATACTTATATTCACAAATATGTATTATCAATATATGCAAATTTATGTTTACAAATATAAATATAGAGGTAGATCATTATGTACATAGGTAGAAACAGAGTCAAACCTCCTCCTTACATAGATAAGAAGAATTGGACCCAAAGAGGAAATGACTTGCCCAAAGTCATACAGAGAATAAATAAACTCAGGGTTTGAAGCCAGATGTGCAAATGCCAAAGCCAGTGTTTTTCCTCTGTACCATACTGCTTCTTTATTAAATATCTTTTGTGTTCATACACCTTCATTTTCAAATTTATCTTTCACCCTTCCCTCACTCAAAGAACTATCCCTTGTAAGAAAGAATACAAAGCAAAGAGGTGTGGTGGGGATGGGCTGGAAGGCAGGTCTATAAATCTAACCAACATATCAACAATGTATGCTGTGTTTCATTCCTGAGTTCAAACCTGGCCTGAGACACTTACTAGCTGTGAGACCCTGGGCAAGTCACTTAACATTGTCTCAGTTTCTTCATCTGTAAAATGAACTGGATAAGGAAATGGTAAACCCTTTCAGTACCTCTGCCAAGAAAACCCCAAACGGGGTCACAAAGAGTCAGACGTGACTAAAAACAACCAGTCTTGCCATGCTTCTCTGAATTCTTCATATTAATGGTTTCTTATGGTACCATAATATTCCATCATATGTATGTGCAACAACTTGTTTAGCCATCCCCCCAAACAACGAGAATCTACCTTGTTTTCTTTTCTTTCCTGCTATAAAGAGAGCCCTCTTTTGATATAAATGGGACTTTTCTCTTTATTCCTGCCTTAGAGGATTAAACCCAGCAGTGGGTTCTCTGGATTAAAGGGTATGGACGTTTGAGTGACTCTCTTAGCAGAATTGCCAATTGCTCATATTGTCTCCCACAGTTTGCTGTTGCTTTTGCTTTGCCCTTTATCCACTAAAAGACTTTCCAAAATGAGAGCTACATTCCCCGCTCTGCACAGAGGGGAGACTAAACAGTCTTGTCTGTTCTCCATGTCAAGGTTAATTAGCAAGGAAGGCAAAGAAGCAGCTTAAAGGGGCTGGAGAAAGGTTTTTAGTCTATTTGAATGCTACTCACGGATAGAGAATTCTCATCACTTCTGCTCTGTCCTAAATGAGAGCAGCCCCTAGGTCTCCCGGGCAGTTTCCCCAACCAGAAACACTGAAGTTTACCTCCCTTACCCCCTGCACACTGATGGATAATGGTGATGGCAGACATCTGAGCAACAAAATGCCCAAGGACTTTTTTTTAAGGAGTTGTGTATCATTAGAAAGAACACTGGACCTTGGCTTTACATCCTAGCCCTGACTTTGTAGCTGTGTGATTTGGTGAAAGTCATTTCATGTTTTCAGTGCTAAGTTTCTTCTTCTGTAAATTAGGGTTGAAAGGTCTATTACATTATTGCCAGAATGGCCTTAAAAATGATCCAAGCCACCTCTTTCCCCACCCCCACTTTATAGTTGAAGAAATCCAGGTCCAGACACACTTGCATGGCCTACCTCACAAGCTAATTGGAGGAAAACACTTTATAAATCTCATAGAACTCTAGAAAATTAAATTGCTATTGTTTCTTATTCCATAAATATTTATTAATTTGCTGTTTATAAGTGCTGGAGAAGATTAGTAAAGTAGAAAATTCCAAGAAGTCTGATCTATCTCTCAGATACAAAGTTTAGATAAAACTCAGTATTCGTTGGGTGATACTCAGCTTTATAGTGGGCAGCTTGTAGCCATCTGCATGATGGGTAATGAACAGGGTTTGACTTCCCAGGTTCCACAGCACTACTGGTAACAAGCACAGTGCACTTCCAGGAAAGGATCCGTTCATTCCTTGGAAGACCAAGGCCTCGAGGAACAATTTTCTGTGCGAGGCCAAACCATAGACAAGAAGGTGAGCCTGAGGATTCTGTTTGCTGCCCCTTGCCCCCTGGCAGGAAAACATGCGGAGAGCTGACATTCCTGTACCCGCTGTTAAGAGAAGCCATAAAAATGGATCCTTTCGAATGGCACTGGGGATGAGCTGTAATATCTCCTGGTAGTGTCAACATGCCATAAAGCATTCCTGTTTGGCTGACAACAGCTGCTCCGGAGTTTGCCAAAGGCATAGAAACATGAAGACACGTGGCACCTCGCCTGCCCATCTTGTTCATTTCTACAGTGTTTCTGCCTCTTAAAGAATGAATCAGAAAACATTCGACCAAGTTTTCCTCTCCCAACACAAATAGACTTCCAGGGGATTTTTCCCATGTTCCTTTCCCCCCACCCCCACCCAGGCCCAAGTAAGTCATCCTTCTTCAAAGATGAAAAGTATTTCCCTTCTTGGCACCAACAAAGTACAACGTGTATTTTCCTTAAAGACAAACAGTAGGACTGAGGTGGTGGTAAGGGGGCAGTTCTGTTTTTATGTATCATTGGGCAATTGAAATAGTTCAGCTGGGATCCATCAGTGTTCTACAAGAGCAGCAGTGCTGAAACAGGAGAGAGGGCAGTATAGATACCCTTTAACCTTTGGTGTGATGAAATGACAAGAAGGAAATAGTATCTGCTTAACTAGTTTCTTTAGGGAGTTTTATAAATACATGTCTGGGGGCACCCTGTAGGGAATTTTCAGCCTACAGATCTTCTGTATCTAGAAGTAAAACAATCTAATGCCAATTTGTCATTGTTGTTTGATTGTTTCAGTCATGTCTGACTTTTGTGATCCCTATTTGGGGTTTTCTTAGCAAAGATACCAGAGTGGTTTTCCATTTCCTTCTCCAGTGCATTTTATACATGAGGAAACAGGTAAACAGGGTTAAGTGACTTGTCCAGGGTCATACAGCTACTAAGTATCTCAGGCCAGGTTTGAACTCAGGAAGATGAGTCTTTCTGACTCTAAGCCTGACATTCTGTACTCTGAGCCACCTAGCTGCCCATCTAAAACCAACAGACACACCTAGATAGCACAGTGATTCTAGTGCTAGAACTGCAGTCCAAAAACCTGAGTTCAAATATGGCCTCGGACATTTACTAGCTATGTGACCTTGGGTAAGTCACTTAATCCCTGATTTTTTCAGTTTACATATCTACAAAATGGGGATAATCACAGCACCTACCCCCAGGGTTATTATGGGGATCAAATAAGTTATTTATTAAATGCTTTGCAAACCTTAAAGAACTATATAAATGCTAGCTGTTACTACTACACACTACTACTATTTACCCAAGTGGATGTGGGTCTCCTCTTTTTTTAGGAAGCAGAATCACTATCTATAGGCTATGATGGTGACAACTTTACTGTAGCCTGGGCTACATGGGAAAATATACAATGTTGTGGAAGCAACATTATATATTGTCAACTTCAAAATTTCTATGATTTTTTTTCCTCTGGATGATCACTTCCTCCATCTGTTCAGGTCCCAAGTCATCCAAGAAAAAAAAAAGTGCTTGGCAAATTTCAAATTGATTTTGAAATTAGAGTTTTTCTTATTATTACCTTTATAAGGTAACTAACTATGAGTTAGAAAATTAAGGAATTATTTGATGGTTGGGGAACCAAGTAGACAGTTGCATGAGTTTCTGTGCTGAAACATAAATCAATTGGTTGCCAGCCTTTCAGCAATGAGTCTCTCCACACTTTGCTAGGCTGGGCCTTGGATGAGAGACACACAGCCCATTACCGTGCCAGTACTCATAGGCTTTCCAACATATTAGAACCTGGCAGAGTTTGAACTACTCCACCGGAATTACTTTGAGAACCCCAGGTCATCTCCATTCCTCGAGGCCCCTAAGGAGGACTTTAGTGAAGGGTCAGTACCATGTTCACTAATAGTAATGCTAATAATGATATTAGTAATAACCTATCATTATATCACCCTTTATGATTTTTTAAACATCTGGGGCCATCTACAGTCCTCCTGATATATCATCTTGCCACTGGACCCAGATGGCTCTGGAGGAGGGAGTGATGTTGGTGACCTTGCACAACCCTCTCTCACTTAAATCTAATTCAGTTCAAATCATGACATCTATCATGGTCCTCTTTGAGGATGAAGGACAGACAACAACAACAACTTTACATGTGTTAGACATACAGATGGACAAGCTGATAGATATATATAAAAAGAGACAGATAGATTGACCTATAGATGATAGATTGAGAGAGGAGAGAGGGAAAGAGAGAGAGAGAAAGAGAGAGAGAGCATTTCTGATACACTATTCTGTGCTAGATACTATGCTAAACATTGGTAATACAAATATAAGCAACAAGATATTCATTACCCACCAAGAACTTACATTCTAACGGGAAAAGACAAGATGTAAAAGTGAGCACGATTGGGGTAAGTGTTGTACATGTCGCAGTAGGGTCCAAAAGAAGTCTAGGAAGTTATGGGTTGAAGCAGATTTAGAGTACTTTGTAATTTGGGTGTTTCCTCAGGTGTAGGTTTAAGGATGAACTCACCAGTCAGAGGAAGAGACTGTGGAGGTAGAGGCATTGCCAACATGATGAAGAATCTAAGACTTGGAGTAGAAAGGGATGTGTGATAGATAGAGTTCTGAACTTGGAGTCAAAAAGTCCTGTGTTTGAATCCTGACTCTGACGCCTAACTGTGTGATACTAGGCAAGTCAATTAACCTCTCTGAACCTCAATCTCCTCATCTGTCAAAGGGAGTTTGATTAGTTGTCCTCTAAGGTCCATTCTAGAACTAATTGTGATCCTCTATGTGTTCATTATCCTCATCACCATCTCTTAGAATCCCTGGTTTTCCCCAAAGCTCAGATCACATGCTATCACTAGCTGCTGCTAATGCCCTCCGAACACACACATTACTTTGAATTTATTTTGTATAAATATATATGTATATTTATATACACACATATATATATATATGTATATACACATACATGTGCACATGTGCAAATTTAAGGAATGATCCACTGGCCCTGGATTCAGGAGGACCTGAGTTCAAATCCGGCCTCAGACACTTGACACTTACTAGCTGTATGACCCTGGGCAAGTCACTTAATGCTCATTGCCCCACTAAAAAAAAAAAGAAAAAGAAAAAGAATATAAGGAATGACCTCTCTCCTCATCTCCACCTCCTGCTTCCCTGGCATCCTTCAAGTCTCAACTAAAATCCCACCCTTGACAGGAAGTCTTTCCTTCTTTCTTAAATCTAGTGCCTTCCTTCTGGAATATCCCCTATTTATCCTGAACATAGCTTGTTTGCTTGAATGTAGTTCTTTGCATGTTGTCTTCCCTATTCAACTGAGTTCCTGTTTTTTACATTTCTCTTTATTTGCAGGGCTTAGCACAGTTCCTGGCACATAGTCAGCACTTAACGAATGTTCATTGGCTGATTGATTGACAGTTGAAGAATCTCAGGCCCAAAGAGTTTGTTGACTTACCTGGTACCTGAAAACAGTAGAGTATAAGAGGTGTTTGATAAGTGTTGTTTACCTGACACATCTTCATGTGACCAGAGCTGCTATAAAAAGAGTATGCAGTCACTGTTCAGTAATCAAGCCTATAGAAAACAACACACAAAAGTTGTGTAGGAATTTCTGCATGGGGGATAAAAACGTGGAAGGGTTGTTGTTGTTATTTTGTTGTTATTTGCCCTTCATTTTTTTTTTTTTGCGGAGGTGATGAGCGTTAAGTGACTTGCCCAGGATCACACAGCTAGTAAGTGTCAAGTGTCTGAGGCTGGATTTGAACTCAGGTCTTCCTGAATCCAGGGCTGGCACTTTTTCCACTGCACTACCTAGCTGCCCCCCTTTGCCCTTCATTCTTGAAGAGGACCATGACATCGAGAGATGATATCATGACTTGCAGTGAATAGGATATAAGTGAGGGAGGCCTGTGCAAGATCACCAATCTCACTCTCTCCTCCAGAGCTATCCAAGTCTAGTGACAAGGTACACATCAGGATAACTGGAGATGGCCTCAGATGCTTGAGGCAATTGGAGTTAAGTGACTTGCCCAGGGTCACACAACTAGCAAGTGTCTGAGGTAAGATTTGAACTCAGGTCCTCCCAACTTCAGGACCAGTGTTCTATCCACTGTGATCAGGGAAAGAAAGTATCTAAATTTTCAGACATCTGTGTTTTTGGCTGAGCTATTCTGTATGCCTAGAATGCCCTGCCTAACCCCCTTTAATCAATTTTTAAAGCCCAGCTCATATGCCAAGTCTGGGAAGTTGTCTCTGATTCCTCTCCCACCCCTGTCCCCAGATAATGACTTTTCTCCCATCACATCTCCCCCAATACTTTGTTTTTACTCTTTAATGTACTTGCATTTCAGTGTGATATTTTATAATTATCAATGTACATACTGATTTTTTTCCCCATTCTAGACTGTAAGTTCTCTGAGGGCAGGGATGGTGTCTCACCTAAAATGCACATTATGCCCACTATGTAACACAGTGCTCTGCATTCAGTAGATATAAAACAAATGTAAAATGAACAAAATACAGTTTTATCCAGAGCATGAGGGGATTCCTGCCTTGAGTCAGGGTTGTACTAGGAGCAGCTGGGTGGCACAGTAGATTAGACATCAGTGTAAAATTATTCTCTGATATGGACCTTGCAGACTGAGTGGTGCCATTCATGACAGAGGGAATGAGCTCAGTATCCATCTGACAGAATAGGTTTCTGCTATTAGAGGATCATTCAATAGGAAATGTCTGACCTTCTAATTGAAGATTTGGGGAGATGGAGAAGGATCAGAGTTGAGAGAGATTTGGGAGCCATACCCATGTAGTCAATACTTGAAATTAAAAAGAAATAGGTCCCCTGAAGACATTTAATACAAAAGGAAGAAACCAAAGGGCCCTGGCTTGAAGCTAGAAAGAAGAGGAATTGGGGAGAGAAAGAGAGGAAAGAGCTAGTAAAAGAGACAAAGAGATTTAAAGGGGAGGAAAAAAATTGGGAGGGGGTATTTAGAACTCCTAATAAATGTAGATGAACAACTGTTCCATGATTTATATTCTTAGAGTTGCCTGGGGGACTGAAAGATGAAATGATTTGCTCAGAGTTGCATAGCTAGTATGTGTCAGAGGCAGCACTTAACTGAAGGTCATTCTGGAGAATTAGGGGAAAATATTGTCATGGAAAATGAGAGTGGAAAAGGAAGAGGAGTGTCAAAGAAGATAGAGTGAAAACTCAGCTCTCTGCCTTATCTCAATTTGTCCAAACAAAGAGGGAAACATTCTCTTGTTGTAGTCAGAGTTACTGGGAGCTAAGTGATAGAAAGGTTTATGTTTGTGTACTTCTGGAGGTGAGATATAGAAGGATTATATTTCTGATATGATGGGATAAACTTTAACTACATGGGATAACTCTATCTCCTCAGCTTTACTCAAGATGTAGGGAAGGAAAATGTCTAATTAGCTAAGTAATATATAATATGTGGCTCAGGGTCTAAGCTCTAAAGGACTGGATTCAATCTTTGGAGGTCTTTCAATAATAACTTTTAAAAGTGCAAATTAAAATAACTAAGATTTCACTCTATATCCATAATTTTTTTCAAACAGAAAATCAGATTTAGAGAAACTATGGGAAAATGGGCACCACAGTCACACTGTTCATGGAGCAATGAATTAGTGCAACCATTCTGGAAAATCTTTTGAAACTATGCCAGAGAAGTCACTGAACTTTAACCCAGGGATTCCATTGCTGGGCATGTACCTAAGTGAGGTAAAATACAGGAAAAAAAAAAGGTCTTGAACAAACTAAACTATCAATAGTGGAATTTTTGTAGTAGCAAAGAACTGGAAACAAAGTGGATACCTGTCAATTGATTGAACAAGTTGTGGTGTCGGAATGCAACAGTGTATCATTACATCATAAAAGTGATGAATATGAGGAACTCAGAGAAACATTGGAAGGTTTGTATGCAATTATTTAGAAACAATATGGTAGAACCAGCAATGCATCATGTCAATCCATCAATTAATCAACCAATAAATATTATTTAAATATGTACTATGTGCCAACAACTGTGTGAGGTGCTAAATAAAAACAAAAACAAAGAATGAAACAATCTCTTCTCTTAATGACTTTACATTCTAATGGAGGAGACAAGTATATAAAATATAAATACCATAAAATTAAGTTATCCAATAAAAGTATATACAAAGTAGTTAAATATTAGGTTATTTGTTAAGGAGGGCACTAGCAGGCAGGGAGATCAGGGAGGATTTCAAACAGAAGATGGTTTCTGAGCTGCATCTTAATGAGAGGAACTCTCTAAGGCAGAGATAAGGAGGTAGTGGATCCAAGGGCTGTGCAATAACTAGTGCAAAGACACAGAAATCATCTAGTTTTGCTCCCAATTGAAGATGAGACTGCACTAATTGCATCCAACCTTGGAACACTGAAATGCCTTATTAGCAAAACCCATAGGAAATAGAAAGAAATCTAGTCATCTACAGTGGAAAAACAAAGTGGGTGAAAAATATATGTTGCCCAGATGAATTAGTTCATTAATACCTATGCTTTTAACCAGTTTTACAGATGAATAATGTTTATAACTGATTAGGAATAAGAGAACAGACTGGTTCAGATTTGAAGCGCTATGGCTCTGACTCATAGAAGACCACTGTTTTGGAAGAATAAAACTGCTAAATAACATAAAGGGTGCTAGAAAGATAAATAGTTGGTCTAACTAGCATGTATTGTATGCTCAATGATGACTTGTGCCTGATAAACTCTGTAAAAGACTTCATTATGGACATGTATGACCAGAAAAAAAGAGGTGGACCAATAGAATAAGCTCTAATATATTTTAGCTTTCTTTAAGGCAAGAGGTGTTTTGTTTTTGTCTTTATATTCCCAGTGGAGGGAGATGAAGATCTCAGAGATCTATTACAAACACCTTATTTTATAGATGAGAAAACAGTATTATATAGATGGTGATTTGCCCAAGATTACATACTCAACGAGTAATTTACCACCTATGTGAATTTGGGCAATGGATCCCTCCACACCTAAGTCTTCTATTCCCTTTGGATCCTTTCATAGCCCATTCCTTTATCTCTCCAATCACTATACCATAGATTCACCAAAGAATAATGGGTGGAACCACAAAAACTTGCTGTTTCATCTATGTTGCATTAACTATGGGTGTCTGTTAGGGCTCTAGGCCTTCTCCTTCCTCTCTCTACTCTCTCATTTGTTGATTTCACCAGTTTCTGTGGGCTTAATCATCTATGCAGATGATCCATAGACCTACATATGCATATAAGAATGTGGTAGTAAATGTTTAATAACCAGACCTCTGAAAACAAAGGACATACTTCTAAATTTAATCTGCATTAACATTTTCTCCATTCCTTTCTAAAGTCTAGATAATCCAAAAAACCCCAATAAATCCAGTCTGATTGATTTTCTGATTTTAAAAATGTAAATGCTCACTCTGAAATTATGACAACAAACTCTCTGTTTGAGCTACCTCTAGCGTATCCTTGTATCCAGTCCCTAGTCTCTCACTTAAGCTGCAGTTCCACATCACCAAATGCCTTTTGAAAATATCAATCTGAAGGGGCAGCTAGGTGGCGCAGTGGATAAAGCACCAGCCCTGGATACAGGAGGATTTGAGTTCAAATGTGGCCTCAGACATTTGGCACTTACTAGCTGTGTGACCCTGGGCAAGTCACTTAACCCCCATTGTCCTGCAAAAAAAAGAAAGAAAAAAGAAAATATCAGTATGCATGTCCTGAAAGCATCTCAAAATAAACATGTCTAAAACAACTTTTTTTTTTGCATAAACCCTCGCATCTTCTGAAATTTCCTACTGCTGTCAATGACACCACCATCTTCCTATTCATTCTAGTTCCCAACCTTGATATCATCTGTAACTCCTCATGAGTCCAATCAGTTGCTAAATCTTATGATTTCTTTCCTCACAACATCTCTTGAACATGTCCCTTCACACAGTCACTACCTGAGTTCAGAGACTCATCACCAATCACTTGAACCCTGCAATAGCCTTCTACTAGGTTCCCCTGCCCTCTCTCTTCTCCATTCCACTCTACATTCAGCTGCCAAAGTGATTATGTGAAAGCGCAAGGCTGACTATAGCATCCCCTTGTTCAGTAAACTCTAGTGGTTCTCTATTACCTCCAGGATCAAGTATAAAACCCTGTTTGGCACTGAAAGCGCTTCATAACCTAGCCCATTTCTATCTTTCCAATCTTCTTACACTACTTTGTTCCCTCTCACACACTCTATGATCCAGTTGAGCTATTTGCTGTTCCTCACATACCCCACTCCACCTCTCCATTTTCCCACTCTGTGCCTCTGTATTTGCCTGCCCCCTAAGTCTCGAATGTTCTCCCTCCTCACTCCAACCTCTTGGAATGCCTGGCTTACTTCAGAACTCAGTACAGATCCCATCATCTGCAGGAAGCCCTTTCTGGTAGTTGCCTGCTAGAGCTTTCCCCTCTTTTGTCTGTACCTATTCAGTATATGTTATCTTTTCCATTAGACTGTAAGTTCCTTGAGGGAAGTAACTAATTTTATCTTTCTTTGAATACCTATCCCTTAGTATGGTGCCTGGCATAAAGAAAGAAAGTACTTAATAAATGCTTGTTGATTGATTGAGATGTTTGTAAAAGGAGGCTTATTTATTACCTGAGAGTCACCTGCAATTATAAAATGGACCACTGAGCTCGATTCAGAAAATCCAACTGAGCAAATTCCCAATGAAAATTATTCTAATAGGGAAGACAGCATTCTTGCCTGGGAGACATCAAGGGATGTTTTCTCTCTTGAAGAGAGAAAATCATGCGGGACCAGGTTAGGCCTAATGAACTGTATTGGGGTAGAAAAGCTTAGGAAATTATAGGGCCATCTAGTGTGGAACTTGGTTTATTTCTTTTATTTGCATTTCTAATAACATTCACCTGTCAAATTGTTTCTGAATTGCTATGTTTTCCTTCCCCTTTAACTGAACCTAGAAAATATATTCTTTTTTTTTGTCTAAAATGTATCCAGACAAGGTAGAAGGGAAAGAGAGAATGGATTCCAAGCACATATTCAATTACAGTTGGTAGTGACAGGGGAAAAAAGGGAAAGGTAATTAGGGATTGGGTACAGCAGATTTCTGAATTTGGGGAAGCCAAACAGGCTTCCTGACCAGGAAGACTGAGGAAGCTTCTTTCCTCAATGGGGTTCCAGTAATGAGGGATGACTAGCATTACTGGGGCTCAGTAATAAGGGATGACTAGCATAGGATCATAGAATCTAGAGCTTGAAGAGGCCTTAGGGTTAATTGCATCCAACTTTTAATTTTATTTCATTTTTTAAACTAAATGTTTTATTAAAAACATAACATTGAGCATCAAGACAACCAAATGGACTTAGTAACTATTTACATTAGGAGTAATTATTTTTTTCAGTAACTATAACAAAAATTCTTCAGTTATTCTCTTTGAATCCCATCAGGAGTCTTCATTCCTTCTCATTTTCTTTTAATTTTCTCTGATTGAAATCAGTGTAGACTCCATTCTTCTGTTTCTGATTTTTTTCTCTCTTCATTGTTTCATAAAAGTCTTTCCAGATTTCTCCATATTCTTCATTCTTGTCTGACTTGAATTATAATACTTCATTACTGGGCCACAATTTCTCTAAACCCTTCCCCATTGTTGGACATTCAAGGTGCTTCTTGTATTTTGCAATGACATGTAATGATGCTATAAAAGGCTTTGAACACAAAACTTTTTGTTGTGTGATAAAATTTTCGGGGAATATTCACAAAAGTGGAATTATTGTCAGATGGTCAATAAACATTTATGAAACACCTACAATGTGACAGGCATTGTACTAAGTTATGCTGGGCATACAAAGAAAGGCAAAAGACAGTCCCTGCTCTCTAATGACAGACAGTATGAAAACAACTAGGTACAAACAAAATGCTTACAGGACAAATTGGGGAACAGAGGAAAGGATCTAGGATTAAAGGAGATCTGCAAAGACTTCTTATAAAAGGTGGGATTTTAGCTCAAAGGAAATCAGGAGGTAGAGATGGGGAGGGAGAGTATTCCAGGTACGGTGGAAAGCTAATCAAAATGCCCAGAGTCAGGAGATGGAATATTATATAACTATCTTCTTTTTCTGCTCTTAGTATGATGAGATGTTGATGTTTGTCAGATTCATGATATGAAAAAGAAAACTAAAAAACATTTTTCAAAACTAAAATGTGATGCAAAGTGAAATGAGCAGAACCAGGAGAACATTGTACACAGTAACAGTGATATTGGACAACGATCACCTGTGAATGACTTAGAGCCACACACACTAATAGTTAATAGTTTTAGTGATAACCCATTCCCTAAGCCTTCATCTCTCTAACACCATCCCCTTCCATGTACCATGATGGCAGGGGTGGCCCATTAAACCTCTTAATTTAGGGCCTTATGCCCACCTCAATCTTTCTATCCCTTCTCTTTATGGCCTCTGGAGAGGCAAGGCCTTGCACTGGTCACAGCTGTTCTCACACTTTGGCACCTGCTTCTTCTCTATCCTGCCCCTGGAGGGCTGCCCTCATTGTGGGATGCTCAGCTGGCTGGCAGGACTCATCCCTGGTCTTAAAGCTGTCATCGACTCTTACTGAGCAAGCACTGAACCTTGAACTAGTGGTTTAGTTGAGAAGGAAGTGGTGAATCTAACATTTCACTTGGAGAATATTATCTCTGATTTGCCCATTGTATTTAATGTTTCTTGATTATTTGAGGGAGGCAAAGTGAAACAATTTGCCTAGTTCCAAATTATTATAAAAGTTGACATTTATGGAGCACTTCGAGGCTCTTTGAGGACAGGTCTTCATGCCAATGGCTCATGTCACAGTGCCTGACACGTAGTAGTACCTTCATCAGTGCTTATGAAACTAAACCAAATCTCATTTAAATCATCATGATTCTGAGAGGGAGGCAATGCAACCATTATTATCCCCATTTTGCAGATGAGAAAATTTAACCTCAGAGAGGCAAAGTGATTTGCTTAAGGTAACACTAAGTATAGGCTAAAATCCAGGCTCAAACTCATGGTCTACTTATAACAAATTTAGTGCTCTTTCTACTATACAATGTTCCTCCATCATCATCACCACCACCACCACCCACCACCACCACCCACCACCACCATCTATGTCATCCAGTTTTGGAGTTGCCCCCAAGAAGACTTCAGTTGGTTTACAGAAGATGAGTTTACATTCTGAAGCTCTTACTGAATGATGAAAAACAGTTATTTTATCCACACCTGTGCAATAATCAGCAGAATCTTAAACCTAAAAGATTAATTGCAGAATAGTGACCTGTCTCAGGATTACATCTTTTTGAATGCCGCCAAACTAAATGAGAAGAATAAGATAACAAGAAAAATAATGATAACTTTGAGGTTTTCAAAGTATATTGCTTACATTATCCCATTGGATCTTCACAAGTCTGGGAGTTAATTGCTATGCTATAAGTAGCTGTTTTTCATCCTTTGTTTTTGAGGATAACCAATGACACCACAGGTGATGTCTTGACTCATGGATGAATTGGATTTAAGTGAGGTAGAGTTGCAAAAAGTTGTCAGCCTCACTCTCTCTTCCAGAGTTATCGAAGTCCAGTGGCAGAACAAAAATCAAAATGACTGGCAATGGCCAGAGATGAAGTGAATTACTTTGGTGTCTTTGATATCTGACCAAGCTCTACGCACTCCACAGTGCCTGCTTCAGCTGCCTTCATAGCTGTTAGAACACATTGTTCTTGTCTGCTTGGAGAAGTCTTCACATGCTTGGGGTAGACACCTCCCTAACTCACTGATGGGTTTGAGGCCTGTCAGTTACCCTCGATGTGGTTTAGCCCATCTGCCAAGATGTTTCACTGGTGTGTGGCCACTACACATGCTACAACTTCTTGGAGCCACAAGTGTTGTCATTGTTTGCTGTTGTTGCTTGTCCTTCTTTCTTGAAGAGGACCATGACATCAAGGTGATGTCATGACTTTCACTGAATTGGATTTAAGTGAATAAGGACTGTGGAAGATGACCAATCTTAGTCTCTCCTCCAGAGCCATCTGGGTCCAGTGGCAAGATATACATCAGGACAACTGGAGATGGCCCCAGATGTTCAAGACAATCAGAGTTAAGTGACTTGCCCAGGGTCACACAGCTAGTGATTGTCTGAGGTAAGATTTGAACTCAGGGCCTCTTGACTCCAAGGCCAGTCCTCTATCTACTGTGCCACCTTGATGCCCCTAGCCACAAGTGAGAGTTGGATGAGAGGTAGACACCAAAGGTGGATGAGCAGCTCTGAAAAGGACTGGGCAAGCCCTCTTACCAAATGTTCTAGTGCTCCCTGCACACCCCATACACCCTATAGGTAGCTTGGAAGTAGTTCAGTGGGTAGAGAATATTGACCTTGGAGTCAGGAAATCCTCAGTTCAAATCCTTCCTTAGACATTTAGTGGCTTTGTGACCCTGAGCAGGACACTGACCCTCTGTCTACCTCAGTTTCCTCCCCTCTAAAATGGAGATCAGAATATCAGCTACCTCCCAGGATTGTTAAAATCAACCTTAAAATACTATATAAATTCTAGTGATTATTCTTATTATTACTATCCCTATCTTGCAGATGAAGAAACTGAGACTGAAAGAAGCTACAACACTTGCATAGAGTCACACAGCTGGTAAATGTTAAAGGTAGATTTGAACCCAGGTATTTCTGACTCCAAATTCAGCACTCTATTTATTATGACACTTTATTTTCTTGCTAGTAGTAAGGTGTTTATACCTATCATGATAGGCCTTTTTTAAAAAAAATCATTCTCAGGGGCAGTGGATAAAGCACCAGCCCTGGATTCAGGAGTACCTGAGTTCAAATCTGGCCTCAGATACTTGACATGTACTAGCTGTGTGACCCTGGGTAAGTCACTCAACCCCCATTGCCCTGCAAAAAAAAAAATCATTCTTTCTTTTTTCCTGTCTCTCTTCCCTTCTTATGCTCCCTTTATATTTGCTCTCACTTTATTTCCTTTTCCCCATGCTCATGTCTTTTATCCAGCTTCCAGAGTGATTAGCAGGTATTCAGGACCAAAGTTACCGGTCTCTGCTCTATAACACACCATTACCAGCTTATTGTCATGTAGTGTTAAAAATTCAGCAAATGTTATTAAGCTTCTCTGGTTATGGGTCATCAGCCACTGCTGCCAATCCCCTTCCCTAGGGAAGGGAAATTGGGCATAAATTTAGTCAGTCTAGGCAGAAATTGGGTAAAAGTGATCACAATATATCTTAATACACTTGTGGTAAAGATGGTGATAGAAAAGGTTACAAGTGAGCCCAGTTCCCCTAAGAAATCCCTAGCACAGATTAAAAGGGATTCTGAGACTGTGCAAGAAGATTGTCAGAAACTGTCAGGTATTCTGTTCAGAGGGATCTGAAGCCAACATAGTCTCTGATAAATGAGGCTTAAAGCCATCCTGGCTGGGCCTGTTGAAGCCATGGTAGAGTTCAAAGACAGCTCCTACTAGGTTAATGAAGGAGGAGACAAGAAAACTCTGCTCCCAGCTGTGTTTGGATGCCTCAAAACCTTTCAAGAGGTCTGACACCAGTGAGATCTCTGATATCCTGCCAGAGCTGCAATAGGGACAAAACTATTTCTCAGTAGGTGACTGCCCAGAAAGACAGAGAGAGATCTATCTGTCTGTCTGTCTATCACTTACCAATCTACTTATACAAAAATGAGTATACTTCCAGGCTCAGACACCTACTACCTGTCTGACCCTGGGCAAATCACTTAACCTGTTTGCCTCAGTTTCCTTATCTGTAAAATGAAGATGAAAAGTGCTTAGTACAGTGCCTGACACATAATAAGCACTATGTTGTTGTTGTTGTTAATTCTATGGGGGGAGGGGATGGATTTTTCAATAGAATAGAGGACTTTAAAGCATTCCACGCTAGAGCTGGGTAAAACTTGTGAAATGCAAACGCAGGAAACAGAGAATCTAGAAGCAATTGATAGGGGCTAAATGATTATTAAATACTTAAATTCTAATAGGAGGACAAAAGAGAACTGTCCTTTCAGAATCTCCCTATCTTCAAGATGTCTTCATCTGTGAAAACGCATAAGAGAAAAACAAACACAAGACCTGGGTCTGGTTTTGTTCTGTTCTGCTAGTTTTGTTTGTTTGTTTGTTTGTTTGTTTGTTTGTTTGTTTTTGCGGGGCAATGGGGGTTAAGTGACTTGCCCAGGGTCACACAGCTAGTATGTGTCAAGTGTCTGAGGCCGGATTTGAACTCAGGTACTCCTGACTCCAGGGCTGGTGCTTTATCCACTGCGCCACCTAGCCGCCCCCATGTTCTGCTAGTTTTAAGAGAGAAAATAAAAGAAGGCAAAGAAAAGAATACATTAGCAAGGAAATGAGGAGAAGAAGGAATAACATACTATTTCTCATAATTAGTGTGCCCCAGAAGAAAAGTACAGAAGCTCAGGGAAGGGGAAGAGGGGAAATATTTCATGAACCATACTCTTACCTGAGCTGGGCAAAGGAGGATTGAACACACACAAGCACGTACACACACACACACACACACACACACACACACACTCAGAAGTTTGGTGTAAAAGTACACTAAATTGGACAGGAAAAAGAAGATGGAGGTTCAAGAGAGAGGGAGAAGTTACAGATAAAACAAGCTTCAACTATAGAGAGTAGATCACAAAGAAGGCTAAAAGGAGAGTAAAAAAATACACAAAAAATGGTGATTGTAGTTTGATTTGGTTGAAGAAAGGAAAGTGGGATCAGACCATTTAAATTATAGATTGCAAAAATCCTTTTCTTTCTTTGCCTTCTTTTTCTTAGTAAAGAAGGAATAAAGAACAAGGAAAAAAATCCTCTTGGGGAGGATGAGAAAGGAAAAATCATACGAGATATGGAAGGAAAACAATAATCATAACCATAAATGTAAATGGGATGGTCATGTATAAAACAGAAATGAGTGTCAGAATGGATTCGAAAGCATAATCCAGATATATTTTCTTTATAAGGAACACCTGAAATATAAAGATTCACAAAACATTGAAATGAAAGGCTGGAACAGAATTTATTGTGTTATGGATGAGGGGAGGAGAGTCATGATCTCAGATAAGACACTAGGAAATAGCTGCTGTTAAAAGTGGAATTTGAACCTATATCTTCCTGATTCTAAGTTCAACACTCTGTCCATTGTGGTATTTTATGAAAAGAAATAAGCAAAGAAATGGCAATATTATTAATTCCTCCATAGATAACCACATAATTTTAATATCATATATATGTATATGTAAAATATACTGAATTGCATAGTATGTCACAGATTTTTAATCTTTGATCTGAATGAACTTGGTTTCAAAAAAATACTTCTAGGCTTTTCAAGGCACCTCTACATTTTTAAACATGTGCTTGGGGTGGGGCAGCTAGGTGGTGCAGTGAGTGGATAAAGCACTGGCCTTGGATTCAAGAGGACCTGAGTTCAAGTCTGGCTTCAGACACTTGACATTTACTAACTGTGTGACCCTGGGAAAGTCACTTAACCCTCATTGCTTCACCTCCCCCCCCAAAAGAAGTGCAAGGGCATAAAAGCATAAATAAATACCAGAAGGAAAAATATGAAATACATCTTTTACGGATAACAATGCAAGAAGATTATAGTCAATATAGGAATGAATAAAAAACTCCACTAAATACAAAATAGAAATTTTAAAAATCAAAGAAAATATTTTAAAAATCAAAATAAAAAATCCAACTGAATTGATAAATACAACCAGGAATTTAAAAAATAATAATAAAAATTGTTATTTAAAGTTTTGAATTCTAAGCTCTATTTCTTCTTCCATTCCTCCTCTCCCCCTTCCTTGGGGTGGTAAGCAATCAGATATAGGTTATGCATGTGCAATTATGTAAAACATTACTATGTTAGTAATTTTGTATAAGAAAACTCAAATAAATGAAAAAAAATGAAAGTGAAAAATAGCATGCTATCAGTTCTTTCTCTGGAGGTGGATAGTATGCTTCATCATTAGTCCTTTGGGATTGTATTGGGTCATCGTATTTCTGAGAATAGTTAAGTCATTCACAGTTCTTCATTGAACAATATTGCTGTCTCTGTGCACAATGTTCTCTTGGTTCTGCTGCGTGAGAAAATAATGGGATTTGGCAGATACTCAAAGGCTCACCTGGAGATTAATCTAAACTGATTGAATTAAATGAGAGTGATTGACTTTGCTGATTAGCCTACTTCAAGTTAACTAGATTGTAACCATACCTGGCTAGCCCTTATAAGAAGGTATTGTTCTCAGAAGCTAAGGACTTTGAACTCAACTCGAGACCACCTTCAAGTCCAGTGAACCAATGGATTTGGATGACACCTACCAATCAGCTTGAAGCAGTATGTAAGGACCACCTCTGCTCCAGACCTATAAAAAGCTTCCACACTCAGTTTGAGAGGAGTTCGTGGTTGAAGCAGGCTTGTGGCAGAGGACTTGAGGAAGAACCAGACCAGGCTGGAACTCTAAGCTAGATAGGCCTTTTCTTAACTTCACGTGTTCTCTTTTTTCTAATATCTAGTATGCTTTAATAAATGCTTAATGCCCAAAGACTGGCGCTAAAGCTTCTAATTTAAGGCAACCACACATTTAGATTTTAAACATCACAGCTCACTTCACTATATATCAGTTCATACAAGTCTTTCCAGGCCTTTCTGAAATCATGCTGCTTGCCATTTCTTACAGCACAGAATTTTTTTTAAAAGTTAGTAAAATAGACAAACTTGGCTAATTTGATTTTCTAAATAAAGGAAAACCAAATTACAAAACCCAAAAATGAAAAATGAATATTCACAGTGGATAGAGATGAAATGTAGGAAATTATTATTAACTAACAGTAAATTATTTACCAACAAAACTGAAAACATGAATGAAATGGATGAATATTTACAAAAGTACATACTTAAATGGGGATGTTAGTTCATCTATTTAAGAGTTCCTTTCACTAAAACAGATCACAAGCCGTTCATCCCTGCCCTTTCTGTGTGGCTCTCCTCTTTGTCCTCCCAAAAGTTTGCCACAGGGGCCCCACCTAACAAGCTCAAGGCCTTTGTCTATTTCTGTCAACATCTAGAAGGTAAAAATAAAGCATTCTAGCCATGTATCTGTCATCTCTTAAACTTGCCATGTTAGCAGCCCATCTTCTCTTTCTGTTTTATACCTTTTTGATGGAATTCTTTAATTCTGTTCTTCTTTGGAGTTCCTCATTAGTTATATGTTGCAGTCTGCTCACATCTACCATGCTTCTTTCCATTGCCTTTTGTGTAATGTTCATCTTCAGTTATTCAGAGGCAAAGACATTCTAGGTATTCCTGCTACATAGCAACATGGGTAATATGTTTGTATTGAAAATATGATATTCTGCTGTTTTGAGAAATTTAGGGTAAGATGTTTCACAATTTGAGGAATGAAATCTTCCAGAAACTAGTCTGCTCTCTTTTTCAACTTAGGGTCCAGCTCATTAGCCATCTGTATTGTCTGTCCCAGATATATATATATATATATATATATACTACATATATATATATATATATGTAGTATATATATATATACTACAAGGGATGTTTCTAAATCTAAATCTACATTTAGATTATTTTCCCTTACCATAATGAATACTTTTGACAAGCATAGACCTATTTTATGCCTTCCCTGCTGTTTATTTTTGGAGGGTAATTGAATGCCATTATTTCTGTAGCTATATATTCCAAGGAATCTTCAATTATCTTGATGTATAGATGGGAGATATTTGGTTGTAAAAGAGCTTGTAAAGTAGTGATACAAAAAGATAAAATACCCAAATTAGTAGAACAAAATATAGATAATTTAAATAAGTCTTAGGAAAAATTAAACAAAACATAAATGAACTCCTAAATAAAATCCAGTCCCCAAATGATTTGCAAGTGAATTCTATCAAGAATAATAAACTCTGATATCATATAAATTATTTGAAGAAATGGGGAAAGAAGGCATCCTATCAAATTCATTCTACAATACAAATAGGTCCTGATTCCTAACCAGAAAAAGAGAAAGCAGAGAAAGAAAGCCATAGGATAGATGTCACTAATATATAATGATGTACAAATATTAAATAAATACTAGTAAAAATGGCTCTAGCAACACATCCAAAAGATTATACACTATTACCTGGTTGGATTTATATTGGAAATGAAAGATCTGCTTGCTATTAAGAAACCTATAAACATTACAGATCATATTAATAACAAAATATAATTATGGTAATCAATTTAGAAGAAACTTTTGACAAAATATAATACCCATTTATGTTTTAAAATAACAATAAATAGCTCTTTCCTTGATATTATGAACAGTTTCTACACAAAACCAAGACCTAAGTATTGTTTCTAATAGAGAAATGCTAGAGATCTTTTCAATTAGATTAGGGATAAAGCAAGAGAGTATATGTGTACCTATTGCTATGTTTTATATTTGTGTGTGTGTGTGCGCGCACACATGTATATGTATGTGTATATAGTATATGTGTATGTACATGTGTCAATATTGACAAATATAGACATTTAACAAATCTGTCATAGATTCTTAATTTTTTTAAAAGGAACCATTTTGTGGTACACTTGCCCCTGAATCATAACCTTTAAATCCATTGATTCTCTTCTCTCTTCCACACAAGCTAATACAATATTCTTCCTGAGGTAAAGGTGAACTTAGAGCTTAGTGTCTCCCCCTCAAAAATACACTGTATATAAGTATATATCTATCCTTGGATATGCACATGTGTATGTAGGTACACATATCTATTCAGTAGGTGGGATTTTCAAAGGCAGAGACACTAATACCTGGGGGATCAGTAAAGTGGCAGTGTTTGAATTGAGCACTGAAGGAAATAAGAGATTCTTTGAAAAGTGAGTGCATTCCAGGCATGGGACATCCCATGCAAAGACACAGAGATAGAAAATGGAGTATTGTATGTGAGGAAAAGTGGGAAGGACATTTTGAATGGAGCATAGACTGAAACTGGGGCAGCCAGGTGGTGCAGAGGCTGGAGTATTGGGCCTGGAGTGAGGAATACTCATCTTCCTGAGTTCAAATCTGGCCTCAGACATTTACTAGCTGTGTGACCCTGGACAAGTCACTTAACCGTGCTTGCCTCAGTTTCATCTATAAAATGAGCTGGAGAAAGAAATGGCAAAGCACTCCAGTATCCTTGCCAAGAAAACCTCAAATGAGATCATGAAAAAGCTGGACTTAACTGCAAATTGACTGAAAAATGCCTAATTAGGCTGGAAAAGTAGTTTGGAATCAGGTTTCTAACGGTTTTTAACACCCAACAGAGGCATTTGTAGTTGAACTGAACAGCAAGTCCCTGGAGGAAAAGAGCACTTTTACTTTATTTTTTTTCGGGAAATGAGGGAGGATGGAGAGGTTAAGTGATTTGCTGATGGTCACAGAGCTAGAAAGGCAAAAATCTGGAGACTTTTGAGCAAGGGAATGACACTTTCAAATCTGTGCTTTAGGGAAATCACTTTGATAGCATTGGGGAGGAAGGAGAAACGCAAGAAACCTTGGGAACTATCTGGTCCATCTAATTCTATGGAGGTGAGAGCAGGAAAATTCCTGTAAGGTCAGAAATCTAGTAAATGGAAGAATTTTCCTTTTCCTTTACCATGGGGGTTCTTAACCAGATGCCCATGAATTAAATAAATAATAAATAAAAGAACATATATACACATATGTGTGTATGTATATATATATGTACACACAAACATATACATACATATATACATATACCCATAAATATATATATATAGGAGAGAGGGAAGGGAAGAGGAGAGGGAGAAAAGAAGGGAGGAGAGAGAAGAGAAAAAAGGAAGGAGAGAGAGGAGAGAGAAGTAGGGGGAGAGAGAGGGAGGGGAGAAAGAGAGCAAAAGAGAGAGGGGAGAGAAAGAGAGGAGAGAGAAAAGGAAAGAGGAGGAAGGGAGGAAAAGAGAAAGCAAAAGAGAGAGGGAAGGGAGACAGAGAGAGGCAGAGAAAGAAAGAGACAGAGACAGAGAGAGACAGAGAGAGAGAGCGCGCTATTTCAATATAATATATAGGTTTCCTCTGTAGCCCTCTGTGTTTTATTTTATGTATTTAAGAACATTGTACCAAAATAGGTTTCACCAAAAGGGTACATGATAGTACAAAGGTCGAGAGCCCTGCTTTACCACTATGATATTGAGTTTATTGCCCAAGTCTATTTGTAAGGTTGCCATGTTCTTTTTCTGTTCTATACACTCCTCGAAGGCAGTGATGTCATTTATTCTCTTCCCACCACCCATGCTAAGCCCAGAAGCTTGCCCATGGTAGACACTCAATAACCAGTAAATATCTATTGAGTTGAGCCACTTGGACCTTGCAAAAATAATCAAGTCTGCAGAGTGGGGAGTGGAAGTGAAGGGAACTAGGCTAGCTGCTTCAGGAGCTGCAGAGCACTAAGTAATCCTGAGAGAAGCTATCAGAAGGCTTTCTGTCTTGGGGCTCTTTGGGTTAGATTCAAAATTTCTTAAATGCAAACACTTTTAGTTAAAGACACTGCAGATTGTTCAGGGCCTGAGGCCCAACTTTTCAATGCTTCTCTGAAGAGCAAGGCTGAAGACTTTAAATTCTGCATATATACTAGAGGAGTTGAGGGCACCCTCTAGTGGTCAAATGAAATCAATGCCAAATTCTAATCTGGATAAATTGGCTGTTTCTGAAATTCAAAGACTCATATAAGTCTCAGAGACAGAGATGGAGGAGACCTTGGAATTTAGAACAGAGAACATCATAACTGAAGGTCTTACTTCATTTTAATCTCATGAGGATCAAATAAATTGATGTATATAAAGTAACTGGGAAAATATAAAGTTATACAAAACATCAATTATTATTATAATAATTTGGGACAGCTAGATCATACAATGTATAGAGCACTGGGCTTGGAATAAGGATAACTCATCTTCCTGAGTTCAAATCCAACTTTAGACACTTAGTAGCTATTTGACCCTGGGTAAATCACTTAACCCTGTTTGCCTCAGTTTCCTCATCTATAAAATGGTCTGGAGAAGGAAATAGCAAACCACTCCAGTATCTTTGCCAAGAAAATCCCAAATGGGGTCACAAAGAGTCTGACACAACAAAAAGCGACTGAACAACCACAACAAACATGTCAGAGCTGTATGGTACTTTAGATCATAGGACATAGAATGTCAGGGTAGCAAAGGAATTGTAGGGCACAAAATACTACTGCTGGGAGGGAATTTAGAGATAGAAGGTCATTTGACTATTGAGGAAACTGAGGCCTAGAGATGTTTAGTAAATTTACCAGTCATGAATCTAATGGGACCTGAAATAAGGCCTTCAAGACTCAAAGGCCACTGGGGAAAACTTCTCTCAAGCCATTCCACTGTCCACACTTTATCTCTATCTTACTCCTTGGATTTCTACATTTCCCCCATCATGACTAGGTCTGCTTGGTACTGTCTTGGCCTGGGTCAGTGATACTGAGTGAAATAAGAGCTTAGAAAAAAATGAAGGCATATTCTAACTAGTAACTATGAAACCTGAATCTGAGAATAATAATAATTTCATAGTAAATGAAATCTGAGAATTCATCATCTTCACGGACTAAAGATTCTGCAAGCCATGCCCTGCAATAAGACAATGCTTAGGGAGGAGATGATATCTCCATATGTTTAAAGGACCGTTGTGGGGAAGAAGGTTTAAGTTTGTTCTTCTGGACTCAAAGGGCAGGACTAGTAGTGAGGGAAAGACAGAGAGAGGTAGACTTGACTTGATGTGAGGAAAAACTTGATAAGAGATTGTACAACAGGGCATGGGCTGCTTTGGGAGGCAGTGTCACAGGCGTCTTCCCAAGCATGTGCTGAATGGCCACCAGTGGGGATGTCATAGGGGATGCTCTTGCTTCATATCTGGGATCGGACTGGCTCAGACTGGCCATTTGATGTGGTGGAATGAGATTCAGATGAGGGCACAAGAGACCTGAGCTTTCTCCCTGTTTTTAGCACTATTTTACCACTTAATCTTGGGCAAGTTGGATCCTATCATTGGGCCTCAGCTTCCTTCTTGGTAAAATAAGGGACCTCTAAGCTCCCTTCCACCTCTAATACTTAATGTTCCAATACCCCTCCCAGCTCTAACATTCTATGTCTGAAGTTCCCTTCCAGTTCTGAAGCTACCCTTGAGGAAAGGAATCTGTGGCTGTAGTAAGCAATGAACTCTATAATGTTCCCCTCCCCTGCCCATACATCTCCCATCTACATTCTACCAATTACATATTCCTTCGAGTTCATTAGCTCCCTTTTAGAAATGCGAATGTACCCTCAGAGGATCAAGCCTAAAGATCATTGAAACTTTAATACAGATAACTTTAGTCTGATAGTTAGAGAATTAGAGAAAAACAGCAAGGTGTAGTGGGAAAAAATTGCTGGAGTTGGAATCAGGAGAGCTGAGTTGAGTATCAGCTCTGTTAATTATTAACTGTGTGACTCTGAACGTGGCAAGTTAGCTCTTTGAGTCTCAGTTTATTCATCTGTAAAAGAAAAATAGTTAGACTGTCACTACCTCATTGCTGTTTGTCTTCTGTTTCAAAGAGGACCGATGGCATTATGGGTGATGTCTTGACTTGGGGGCGAATTGGATTTAGGTGAGGCAGAGTGACACAAAGTCATGAGTCTCACTTCCCCTTCCTGAGTCAGAGAAGTCCAGCGGAAGGAAAAAAGTCAAGATGACTGGGGATGGCCTAGGACCCCTTGGCATCTTCGATGTCTGACCAAGCTCCTGTTTCAGTCGCCTTCATGGCTGTTGGAACAAATGATTCTCATCTGCTCATTCCTCTCAGGGAAGTCTTCACGTGTTTGGGGTAGACAACCCTCTAACTCACTGACGGAGTTGAGGCCTATTGGTTACTCTCTATCTGGTTTAGCTCATCTGCTGAGATGGTTTTAATTGGGCATGGCTGCTGCACATGCTACAGCTTCCTGGAGCCATAGGTGAGAGTTGGGTGGAAGGTGGACACCAAAGATGGCTGAGCAGCCCTAAAAAGGGCTCAGCAAGCCCTTGCAACAGAAGTGCTAGTCCGTCTAGATCACACCATACAGCTTGTACACTACCTCATGGGGCTGCTAGGAATAAAAAATTTTATAAACTTTAATGTGCTAGAGAGATTTGTTAGTATTAAATTAATAATAATTAAGTAGATTCATAATTAGAATAGAGGAGTTTTGATTACCTATAGTTTACAGAATGGTTAATGTACAGCATGAAGACATTAATTATGTAGGGATGGGGGGAGGGGAAGGATGCAGGTAGGAGGAAAAGAGATGACCTGGAAAAGGTTCTAAATTGAGATGGGAGTTTTGTCTACTTTTATCTTTTCCAGGGACCCCGGTGGTCTGTGGGGTTCTGCCTGTGATATTCCAGGTTAAGGAGATGCTATAATAAGATTATCAGATGGGGCAGCTAGGTAGCACAGTGGATAGAGCACTGGCCCTGGAGTCAGGAGGACCTGAGTTCAAATCTGGCCTCAGACACTTGACACTTACCAGCTGTGTGATCCTGGGCAAGTCACTTAACCCCAATTGCCTCACCAAAAAAAAAAATATGAAAGATTATCAGAAATAGTTTGGAGGCAGCCTTCTCTTCCAACCCTCCCTCAGCCCTATCCCCCAGGCCAGGCCAGTACTAACTCTTCAGTGCATACTATTGCTCCCTAGAAGGTTTGCTTCTTCCTTGTTCTAAAGAGGAAAGAAAGAAAAAAGGAGAAGGAAGTAGTCACATGCAGGCCATACCTCCTCCCTCCTTCACTTTATTATTAGCATCCTATTAACATGTTATTATTAGCATATTGTTAAAGTACAGTAATAACTGATTTCCCTGGGATCCTATAATATCCTTGTGAATTCTAAGGGCCTGCTGTGAGACTAGTTACACCCCTTAAAGCTTTATCCAGGACTTTTTTTTTTCTTTTGCGGGGCAATGAGGGTTAAGTGACTTGCCCAGGTTCACACAGCTAGTAAGTGTCAAGTGTCTGAGGCTGGGTTTGAACTCAGGTCCTCCTGAATCCAGGGCTGGTGCTTTATCCACTGCGCCACCTAGCTGCCCCTCCAGGGCTTTTTTTTTTTTTTTTTTACAACAACTTTATAAGGTGAGTGGTACCCATCTGATTATCCTCTTTTATAAATGAGCAAACTGAGGCTATTAGAAATAAAATCACTTAGGACATGATTTAGACATAAGGGGGGCGATAACACAAGCAAATTAGGAGAGCAAGGAAGAGTTTATCTATCAAGTCTATGTAGGTGGGAAGAATTTATGACCAAACAAGAAGTAGAGAGCATTGTGAGATGCAAAATAGATAATTTTGATTATATTAAACTAAAAATTTTTTGCACAAATAAAACCAATTCAACCAAAAGTAGAAGGAGAAAGCTGGGAAACAGGGTATTTGGGGGGGGCAGGGCAATGAGGGGTAAGTGACTTGCCCAGGGTCACACAGCTAGTGTCAAGTGCCTGAGGCCAGATTTAAACTCAGGTCCTCCTGGATCCAGGACTGGTGCTTTATCCATTGTGCCACCTAGCTACCCCCAGGAAAACATTTTTTTACAGCAAGTATCTCTGATTAAAAAAACCAACAACTCATTTCTCAAATATGTAGAGAACTGATTCAAATTTATAACAATACAAGTCTTCCCCAATTGTTACATGCTCAAAGGATATGAACAGGCATTTTTCAGATGAAGAAATCAAAGCTATCTATAGTCAAAAATGCTCTAAATCACTATTGATTAGAGAAATCCAAATTAAAACAACTCTGAAGTACTACCTCACTAACCTCACACATATTAGATTGCCAATATGACAGAAAAGGAAAATGAAAAATGGTGCAGGCGATGTGAGAAAATTGGAACACTAATGTACTGTTGATGGAGTTGTGAATTAATTCAACCATTCTGGAGAGCAATTTGAAACTATGCCCAAAGGGCAATCAAACTGAACACACCCTTTGATCCAACAATATCACTACTAAGTTCTATATCCCAAAGAAATTTTTTAGAAGGAGAGGAAAGGACTTATTTGTGCAAAAATATTTATAGCAGCTCTTTTTGTGGCAGGAAAGAATTGGAAATTGAGGGGATGCCCATCAATTGGGGAATGGCTGAACAAGTTGTAGTATATGATTGTGTTGGAATACTATTGTGCTATAAGAAATGATGAGGTTTCAGAAAAACTTGGAAAGACTTACATAAACTGATGCAAAGTGAAGGGAGCAGAACTAGAACATTATACACAATAATAGTAAATGATGATCAAGTGTAAATGACTTAGCTCTTCTCAGCAATACAATGACTAGAGACAATTCCAAAGGACTCATGATGAAAAATGCTGTTTCCAGAGAAAGAACTAATGGAGTCTGAATGTACTGAATGTACAATACTATTTTCACTTTTTAAAAAATGCTTTTTTTCTTTTGGTCTGTTTCTTGTTTCACAACATAACTAATATGGAAATATGTTTTACATGATTGCACATATATAACCTCTATCAAATTGCTTACTGTCTTAGGGAGGGGGAGGTGAGGGAAGAGAGAGAAAATTTGAAACTGAAATTTTAAAAAAAGAATGCTAAAATTTTTCTTTTCATGTAATTGGAAAAAATAAAATACTATAAAAAAGAAATAAAATAGCTTGCTATTGGTTATGTTATTGTTGTTCAATCATTTTTCAGTTGTGTCTGACTCTTTTCTTGACAAAGATACTTGAGTGATTTGTTATTTCCTTCTCTAGTTTGTTTTATAGATGAGGAAATTGAGGCAAACAGGGCTTAGTGATTTGCCCTGGGTCACACAACTAGTAAATGTCTGAGGCCAAATTTGAACTCAGGTCTTCCTGACTCAGGCCCACTGCTCTATCCACTGTGCCACCTTGTGGTTATAGGGCTAATAAATGTCTTATCTGGAGCTGAAACATACTTAAGCTACATGGCTTCAATATAATCTGCTATTGATAGAATCCACATTTAGAAGATTTCATATAAAATGCAACTCATTTAAAACCATCCCAATGCTATTTTCTTTTCTTTTCTTTTTTTACTCACAATGAACACTGCCCAAGACGTACTCCTAGTGAAAGACATTGGCTCTTTAACCAAAAAGGAAAGGAAATGTTTTTGTAAACGTACAGGAATAATTGGTAAAGGGGCATCAAGGTGACACAGTGGTATGATATGGTACAGTATGGTATGGTATGATATGCCATCATATTTATGATAACTGGTGCAAAATTTATTTCTCAACCTTTAACCTTTTAATCTTCAACCTTTTCTTTAACCTTTTTAATCATGAGCCTTTCTTCTTTGTAAAATGAGGGGACAGGATTAAATGGTTCCCCAGGTTCCTTCTTGTTTTCAATCCTATGAATTTATAATCAGTATATAAATTTTTAAAGCCTATACGGAAAGACCTATCTATCCACAACTTTCTGTACCAATCTACACACTGGCATTTGTAACAGACTCACTATCTACTTGGTGCTCCTCCCTTCCTTAAAGATTTAACTTCTTTCCCTAAAAGGATGTGTCCCCAAAATTTGATTAGCCCAGAAAGTGTAAGGTTCAATCCTAGTCTCCACTGAAACAGTTTGCTGGTGGCCTCTGGTCATATTGACATGGCTACCTGGTAGGGGAGAACTAGCTAGCAAATGTTTAACAATTGGCTCTCTGCCCCCCCCCCCAAATATACACATGACACACTTTTAATTGGAATCTACATAATTAACATTTTCTTCATCACTTTTATAGTCTAGACAATCAACAGAACAATAAATCAAGCCCTGATTTATTGTGTTTGCTGATTTCTCAGGTATACATGTTCACATTAAAACTTTAAGAATTGGGGGCAACTAGGTGGTGCAGTGGATAAAGCACCAGCCCTGGATTCAGGAGGACCTGAGTTCAAATCCGGCCTCAGACACTTGACACTTACTAGCTGTGTGACCCTGGACAAGTCACATAACCCCCATTGCCCCGCAAAACAAAAACAAACAACAACAAAAAAACCTTTAAGAATTGAGTCTCACAAGCCAGTTCAATCACATCCCTAACTTGCTGGTTACCTAAGAACATAAAAATGGACTCAGCAGATGTCCCAAAGCCCTGGGATCCAAGCCTAAGGAAGTCACCACACTCTTCTGCTGACCAGACACATTTCTACATAAAATCAAGAGGACCCCATACTAAAAGCTACAGCATTGTTGTTCACTATCTTTTCTATACTTCAGCTAAGTAAGCTCCTTTTTGATCCAGTACAGAACCTAAGCTAACACAAGAGTGGCTTGGCTCAGATCCACCCATTACAGGAGGGAGAAAGCAAACATAAACAGAACCACAGGTCACAATTTGAAGGCCCCTGAGAATTCATCCATTCTAATCTCTTATTGGTCCAAATGAAGAGAGTGGAGCAAAAAAAAAAAAAAGGAAAGAAATCACTTGCCCCAGAACACTGCAAGTCAATGACAGAGTTGAGATTTTTCACTAATCTAATCAGGGACTTATGTGATTGAAATATATTGGAGTAATTAGAATCGATCACAAACTACCCTGATATTGAACAAAAAATGTCAACAGAGAAAAGGGGATGCCATTCACAGATGGCAAGTTAATGGGCAGACAGCAGACAGGGCTTTGAATGAAGCATTTCTTCCAAGTAGCACTTGGTCAGATTCTGTAATTCCCATCAAAAGGAGAATTTTTTTTCTTTTCCCACTCTGAACAACTTGATATAATATAACCAAAGAAGAAAATTACTGTTGACATTTTTAAAAATAGATTTTTATAGATTTCTTTTGTGTTTAAATTACTTGGATTTCCCGCTACATCTTTCCCCTTCCCTGAGAGCTATCACTTATCACCAAGAATTTTTTTACAAAGAAAAAAAAGAAAGAAAAATTCAGTTAAACCAATCAACACATTGGAAAAAAACCCCAACACCCTTGATATTCAACCACCAATCCTTTTCATCTTAATGCCTTCCCTCTGAGACTACTAATTTATACTATATGCATCTTATTTTCACATAATTATTTGCACATTGTTTCCCCTATATAGCCAGTATATTTTGGAGGCAGCATACAAACCCAGGTCTTCCTGAGTCTAGGTCCTCCATTCCCTATGTTGTGCTGTCTCTCAATGTGACATGCTTGGCAAAATACTATGATTCAGTAAATTTGTGAAGAAAAAGATCTTTTTCTAGCTTTGGGTAGGGAAGGAAGCATCAGGGAAAGCTTTGTGAAGGAAGTAGAACTTGATGAGCTGGGCCTTAATGGAATGTAAGGATGTCAACAGACAAAGATGGAGACTGAAAGAGTCAAATGTAGGCATAGAGGGGATGGCCTGAGCAAAAGCATGGAGATGGGAGATGGCAAGATGAGAAGGAGGGAAGGAATACAATGGAATTGAGGGTGAAAAATCATTTCTTACTGTAAAGAACTGTGGCTCTAAGAAGGTATAAGAATATTGAACTGATTCTTGTTTGGCCCTCACATAAATTTGTTTGTTTTTTAAGTAAGTTTGATAATCAGCTTCTATATTTATTTTCCTCTTTCTCCTTAAATTGGAATGTGAAAAATCTAATTAGTTAAGCATTTGAGCTAGTTGGGGTTTGATTAGTTGATTTCTTTCTCTCTTGAAGCATATCTCAAGTCAGGATGATCTTTTGTGCAAAATGTAGAGAGAATTTGAAATATTCTCATAGAGGGACCATTTCCCGGACAGTTATACAATCGTAGCAGCTCCCTCTGAATTGTCTTTCTTATTAAAAATGATTCTGTGCTGGGGAAGGAGGTAGACCCTGGAGATTTTCAAAGTGTGGGGGAGGGGTAGAGAGAGACAGGTGGTAAGTAAAGGTCTTCCAAGTGATACAAAACTTCATGGAAGAGGCAGTGTGGAGCAACAGAGTGTTGGATTGGGATACAAGAGGGCTTTCATTCAAATCCCAGCACTGCTATTTACTACTTTGGGACCTTATGCAAGTAACTCACCTCTCTGATCCTATTTCCTGTAAACACGATGCATTTGTCTCCCACGAATTCTGAGGTGCTTTTCAGCACTAAATATGAACCTAGATTCTCTCATAGAATGAATACTAATTAGGATTAATATTATTCTGGGTTTTTTACTCTTTTTTATCCTTTGTTATAAAGGATCATTCTCAGAAAAAGGGTGGAAGAGAGATATACTGGAAAATGAAGGTGATATAAAAATAATAGAGATTTTAAAAGCTTCTTCAAAGATTAAAATATTATGCTACAATCATAGAATTTAGTGATAAGAGACTTTTGAAATCTAGTGAAAGGTCCCTCATTTTACATGTAACTCCAGTCCCAAAGCCCATTGGTATGGGACTCTCTCCTCACTGGTGGAAATGAATGCCCTACCGTGTGTGAAGGGTGGGGAATGGTTGACAAGAGCAGGAGTGAGAAGGGCTTTTCATTCTTTTTCAAGCTTTTCTAGAGTTCCCTTCAAGCTTCTAGTCCCTCCAAATGCCTTCTAGTTGCTAAGTCTCTTTAGACTTCAGATACTTCTGGCTTCCATCTTCAAAAGAGAAGATGGAAGAAGTCAACTGTACTTCAGGTTGTTAAAGGAAAAGACTCTGGAAAGAATCCAACGTAAGAGGCCAGATTTGTGCATACAAATATATACAAAGTAGTTAAGTAAAAGATGGTTTTGGAGGGAGAGAATTGGCAGTTAGGGAGATTGAGAAAGATAAGGAATGATAAGGTCATATCTGTAGGTTGGATCCATGTTGCAACAGGCTTTAAATGCCAAACACAGTTAGACTGGATTGTAGGGTCCTTTGAGCTCTGACATTCTATAAATCTTTGTTTTAGTGGGGTAAGTCATCCATAGAAACTTTGGTCCTGCTCCCCACCCCACCCTTGAAAAGTGGTCCAGAGGTTGAAGATGTTTGAGCATCAGTGGTCCGGTCCAGCCTGATCATGAGCTAGATGACAATAGAGGAAAAGAAAAGATAAAGGAAGTATGATCTAGTGAACAGAACTTTGAGTTAGATAGTCAGGTTTAAATCCCTATTCTGCCACATCCTAAGTGATCTTAGGCACTTACTCTCCAGGTCTCTTTTTCTTTATCCAGAAAATGAGAGGCTTGGATTAGTTTTCAGAGAATGAGCTAGATTATCTTCTAGCTTTGACATTCTATGACCTATAAGCTAAGGTGAATGGAGGTACATTCAGTTTTCCAGGAGGTAAATGTTACCTAGTCAGACAAAGACTTGCGAATCTGAGCAGAGCCTTTTTTTTCTTTTCTTTTCTTTTTTTTTTGCAGGGCAATGAGGGTTAAGTGACTTGCCCAGGGTCACACAGCTAGTAAGTGTCAAGTGTCTGAGGCTGGATTTGAACTCAGGATGTCCTGAATCCAGGGCCAGTGCTTTTTCTGCTTCACCACCTAGCTGCCCCTGAGCAGAGCCTTTTGTCTGTCTGAGTCTTTATGGTACAGAACAGTAGCAAAGTTGAGAGAGAAAGCTCCTCTTCGAAGCAGATGGGTACCTGTGAGGTACTGATGAGAGGTGTTGGACAGCCCCCTTTGCCTAAAGAAGGGCTCTTACCCAATGGTCCATGGATCTTTAAGAAAACTGTGGACTTGGATGGGGGAAAAATTACCTCCTTATTTTCACTAGCTTCTCTGAAATTTAATGATTTTTTCAATCATGAATATAGGCAACATCATTCTGATATGGGGGTCCATAGGTTTTAGCAGGCTTCCAAATGGATCCATGACCCAAAAAAGGGTTAAGAATCCCTGGCCTAAGGAAATCTCCACTGGCCTCCCTAGGCACTTGGATTTCCAAAATTAGAGATTTGTTCCTTTGGGTCTTGAAGGCTTTTTGTCCACAAAAGGGGAAAATGCCCCTTCATCTTTTTTAAAAATATAAACATTTTATTTAAAGTTTTGAGTTTGGGGCAGCTAGGTGGCACAGTGGATAGAGCACCGGCCCTGGAGTCAGGAGGACCTGAGTTCAAATCCGGCCTCAGACACTTGACACTTACTAGCTGTGTGACCCTGGGCAAGTCACTTAACCCAAATTGCTTCACTAAAAAAAAAGAAAAAAAATTAAAGTTTTGAGTTCCAAATTTTATCCCTCCTTCCATCACTCCCCTTCCCCCTTCCTCAGGCAGTAAGCAATAATAGGTTATACATGTGCAATTATATAAAACATTGCCATATTAGTCATTTTGTATAAGAAAACTTGATCAAAGAAAATAATGAAAGAAAGTAAAAAATAGCCTGCTTCAGTCTGTGTTCAATCACTATCAGTTCTTTCTTTGGAGGTGGATAGTATGCTTCATCATTAGTCCTTTGGGATTGTCTTGGATCATCGTATTGCTGAAAATAGTTAAGTCATTCACAGCTCCTCATCAAACAATATTATTGTCACTGTGCACACCATTCTCCTGGTTCTGCTCACTTCACTATACATCAGTTCGAATGAGTCTTCCCAGGCCTTTCTGAAATCATCCTGCTTGTCATTTCTCATGGCACAATAATATTCCATCCACAGTTTGCTTAACCATTCCCCAACTGATGGGCATTCTTTTGGTTTCCCATTTTTAGCCACCACAAAAAAGAACTTCTATAAATATTTTTGTACAAGTAGATCTTGTTCTCTTTCTTGGGATGTTTTTGGTATATAAACCTAGCAGTGGTATTGCTGGAAATACACAGTATGTTAGCCCTTTGGGCATAGTTCCAACAGAATTAATCTTCTTTAGACTGAAGAAGACCCAACTGTAATCCTGACCTAGAGTCCTATGATGAGCTGGCAGAATATGGCAACTGTAAAATCCACCTAATCTACTATTCCATCTCCATCCCAGGCCCAGCAGGATTTGTTTCCCTCTGCTCCCCCAGGTGACCCTGGGATTTAATAAAATGCATGTTGACCTCACATGAACCTCATTTCCCAGATTCCTAATCACTCATAGTGGGATGGAATGAGATGGTTTCTTCCATTCTGTCCCTGAAAACATCTGCTCTCTATTAGG
The DNA here is from genome assembly GCF_019393635.1 of Dromiciops gliroides. Classification (NCBI taxonomy): domain Eukaryota; kingdom Metazoa; phylum Chordata; class Mammalia; order Microbiotheria; family Microbiotheriidae; genus Dromiciops; species Dromiciops gliroides. Next base: position 347,396,313 of record NC_057862.1, read on the forward strand.
CACTGGACAGCTGTTGGGTGGGAAGTTTCTTAGTGTAGCATTAGGAACATTTCCTGCCTCTGTTTCACCTCTGGAAACTTCCCAGGCTAAAAATGGGAAGTTCACAGTAGCAGACATGCCAGGAGAGACTCAGATTAGCCACAGCTATGAAAGATTTGTCTTGGCTGACCAAGAATGTATCTTCTGTTTTCCCCATAATTCATTCTTCCTTTAGGGAATGCAATTTGAAGGTATTGGAATTGTCAGTCAGTTGGTCTTAGGATACCTGTTCCATAGTTTCCCCAAGGGTTCTAATAGTCCAGCTTTAATGCTATACCTAAGGATTGCCAAAAACCCAGCCCAGACTAGAAAATTGATCCCTGGGCATTATTACAGTGTTCTTAAGACCCTAGAGCAAAAGACACTTTGCAAGCCAACAGCTGTCTCTATTAAACTCACTGTTGCCTTCAGATTTTTCTATTTTCAATTCAATTCAGTTTAATTCAACAAACATTAAGCTCTTATTTGCATGGCCCTGAGTTAGGTATTGAGGACAGAAAGATAAATAAGACACAGACTCCTGGCCTCAAGGACCCTACGGTTGATGAGGAGGGATATGATGTACACTGGTGGGTATAATTGAAATAGAATGTGATGGATACAAAGAAGAGATCCAGGCAAAGTGCTTTAAGAAAAGTTGAAAACAGAAAAAAAAACAACCCACTCTTTTGGCTTGAAGAGTTGAGATCAGGGTCTGTGGCAGCTACTGAATTGACCCTTGAAAGAAAAGGATTTTTTACAGAAGATGAGTGCATTCTAAGCATGAGAAAGGCCTACACAAATGCATGGAGGTGGGAGATGGCAATCCAGCTTGATTGGAATAGACTGTAAAGTTGGGTGATATGAAAGGAGGCTGAAAAGGTAAGTTGGAACCAGACTGTGGAGGGCCTCAAATGTTAAGCTAAGTAGTTTTTATTTAATCTCACAGGCAAAAGGAAGACACTATAGGTTTTTTAGCTGGGGGTGATGTAGCCTGACCTTCACCTTAAGAAGGTATTTTAGAAGGCATATCTATTATTGTTGTTTGTCCTTCATTCTTGATGAGGACCATGACATCAGGGTGATATCATGACTTTCAGTGAATTGGATTTAAGTGAGGGAGGGCTGTGCAAGGTCACCAACCTCGCTCTCTCCTCCAGAGCTATGTGGGTCCAGTGGCAATATACATATATACAAACATACATACATACATACACACATACATACATACCACAAATGGAGATGGCCCTGGATGTTTGAGGCAAGCAGGGTTGAGTGACTTACCCAGGGTCACACAGTGAGATTTGAACTCAGATCCTCCCAACTTCAGGGTCAGTGCACTATACCATCTAGTTGCCCCAGAAGGCCTATCAAATATGGATTAGAGAGGGGGAAAAGTAAATATGGAGGGGACCGTTTATGAGGCTTTTGGAATAGTTCAAGAAAGAGGTAATAAAGGATTGATTTAGTGCTAACAGAGATGGGAAGAGATTTAAGAGTTATTGTGGAGGTAGAGGGCAGCCAGGTGGCACAGTGGATAGAACACTGGGCCTGGAGTCAGGAAGGCTCATCTTCCTGAGTTCAAATCTGGCCTCAGACGCTTACTAGCTATGTGACCCTGGGCAAGTCACTTAACCCAGTTTGCCTTGGTTTCCTCATCTGTCAAATGAACTGGAGAAGGAAATGCCAATCCCCTCTAGTATCTCTGGCAAGAAAACCCCAAATGGGGTCATGAAGAGTTGGACATGACTGAAAAATGACTGAACAACAACAAAAATGGAGGTAGACTTGAGACCACTTAGCAACCATTTAGACATAGGGTGTCAGAAGGACAGAGGAGTCACAGACGACCCCTAAGATCTAGTGCCTGGTTAACTAGGAAGATGATAGTGTCATCAAATGAAATAGCAAAGTTGGGGACAGGGGCAGATTTAGAAGCAAAACAGAATTTCATTTTGGATGTGTTTAGTTTGAGGTGCCGGTCATGTGTACAGGTGAAGATATCCAGCAAGGAGTTAGAAATGTATGACTGAAACCCAGGGGAAAGATTAGGACTAGATTGGGGAGTCATCTGCACAAAGACAACCACTGAATCTTTTAGAGCCTGTGTAAGAGAGTACAGAAAGGAAAAACAAGGGACTTTGAGAATCCATGCAGTGTGTGGAAGGAGAGGAAGAATTAATTAGTAAAGAAGACTAAAGAGTGGTCAGACAGATAGGAACAAAAGCAGTAAGGAAACTGAGGAAGAAGGTCTTCCATTGTTAAATACTGAAGACAGGCCAAGGAGGAAGACTGAGGAAAAAACCTGGATTTAGCAAATAATTTGTTAGTGATCTCTGAGAGGGGAATTTCAGTAGAAGGGGTGGATTCAGAAACTAGATTGCAAAGGGTCTAGGAATGGATTAGTGAGGAGGAAGTAGAGACAATCAATGTAGACTAGAGGGGGCAGGCCTGAGGCCTGAACCAGATTTAAACATCTTTGGAAAAAATTTTTAAAAAATACATTCAAGGGGCAGGTAGGTGGCGCAGTGGATAGAGCACTGGACCTAGATTCAGGAGTACCTGAGTTCAAATCCGGCCTCAGACACTTAACACTTACTAGCTGTGTGACCCTGGGCAAGTCACTTAACCCCAATTGCCTCACCAAAAAAAAAAAATACATTCAAACAGATAATATTACATTTTAAAACTAAAACGATATGTGACCTTTAGGGAACCGTATGGATGGATTAGTGGCCCTGTTTCTATTTGAGTTTGATACTGTTAACATAGACTTTTTCTAGAATTGAATAGTGAATGGAAGGAAAATTTAGAGGGATAACTTGGAGAGATGGAAGGATCAAAGCAAATTTTGCCTAAGAAATCCTGGGCATGTTTGTAAGCAAGTGGGAGATTCTGAAGATGGCAGGGATAGGAATGGGACTGGGGAGCAGATGGATCTATTGCAAAAACTCTCAGAAGAAAGAAGAAAAGATGGGATCAAGGGAACCAGTAGGAAGGCTTACCTTTTGGGAAAAGGAACACCTTATTTTCCGGCACTAACACAAAAGATAACAGATTTTAAGGTGAGGACAAGGGAAAATGTGGGTGTTAACTGATGGCCTCAATCTTCTCAGGAAAGAGGGGAAGTCATCTTTTATTGAGGAAATATGAACTGGGAGTTCAAGGTGCTGGAGGGAATATAATAAGGTTTGTGTAGCACCTACTGTGGGCCAGGCATTGTGCTAAGCAGTATATATACACACATACATACACATATATATGTATATATATTTACATATACACATATACAGATATGGGTATATATACACATACATTTATTATATCTATCTATCTATCTATCTTATTTGATTCTCACAACAACCCTAAGAGGTAGGCATTTATATTATCCTCACTTCACAGCTGAAGAAACAACAGGAATTAAGTTACTTGCTCAGGGTCACACAGCTAGTAAATGTCTGAAGCCAGAGTTGAATTTAGATGTTCCTGACTCTAGGCCCAGTGTTGTATTCATTGTGCCACTAAGCTACCTCTATATTAGAAGGGTATTAACGTGAATAGGGACATCACTAAAGAGGAGGGAAAGAGATAGTTTGGAAAGGAAGTCTAATGATACTGGTACTGAAGTAATTTAGAAGGAAGAGTAGGGGGCAGCTAGGTGGCACAGTGGATAGAGCACCGGCCCTGGAGTCAGGAGGACCTGAGTTCAGATCTGGCCTCAGACACTTAACACTTACTAGCTCTGTGACCCTGGGCAAGTCACTTAACCCCAATTGCCTCACCAAAAAAAAAAGAAGAACAAGAAGAACAAGAAGAAGAAGAAGAACAAGAAGAAGAACAAGAAGAACAAGAAGAAGAACAAGAAGAACAAGAAGAAGGAAGAGTACCCTAGAAGTGGGCAGATAACAGCAACAAGGGCAGTCAGGTGGTATAGTGAATAGAGTGCAAGACCTAGAGTCAGGAAGACCTGAGTTTAAATGCCCTTACCCCTTACTAGCTGTGTGACCCTGCACAAGTCACTAAACTTTTGTCTAGCTTCATTTTATCAGCTATAAAAGGAGAATAATAATAGCCTTTAAGTCAGAGAGTTGTTGTGAGGATCAGATGAGATAATCTTTGTAAATTGCTTTGCAAATGTTACTGCTATCATCAATGTGATTTTCCTCTGCTTTCTACATTCTAAAATATTTAATGGATCCCAGTGCATCCCTCAGGTAATCCATCTGTTGTCCCTCACTCTTGCTACATGACTTGTCCACCTCCCTTTATTTGACACGCACCTTTGATACCGTCTTTTATGCTACTTCTTGCACACAAGTCATGAATGAATGAGTGGGGTTTAGGGCTATATGATGCCTTCATGAACCTCAGGGCAGAAATTCCAGTGCTCAGAGGGTATAGTCTTCCAAGATGGTGCTTCAGAAGGGTGGATGGCAAGGTCTCCCTCTCCTGAGCGTGCAGCGGCAGGCAAGGTTAGAAAATGGTTGGTCTGGAAAGTCATCATTGGTGATGTGCAATAATTTATATACAACCACTATGTGTCTTTTCATAACTCCTTAGCTTCACTACAATTTTAATTCCTCTGGAGCAGCACACAGTCAACTGGGAATCCTTTTATTTGGGCTCTGTATAGCCTCCTTAACTTTGGCAGACACCTCCAGCAGGCTCAGGTCTGTTTGCTTGATACTTTAATGCTGAAATGTAAGTAGACCATTGGCACCAAGTTATCTCTATAGCCACACATCTGACAAAGAATTAGAAACTGAGAGAATGCCCATCAATTGGGGAATGGCTGAGCAAGTTATGGTTTGTGATTGTGATGGAATACTATAGTGCTCTAAGAAATGATGAAGGGAATGGTTTGGCCTTGGATGAACTGATGCAAAGTGAAATGAACAGAACCATGTGGACAATTTATATAGCAACAACAATATTGTAAAGATAATTGTGAAAGTGAATAACTGATCAACACAATGACCCACTATAATTTCAGAGGATTGTTTGTTGAGTCGTTTCAGTCATGTCTGACTCTCTGTATCCCCATTTGGGGTTTTCTTGGGGTGGTTTTCCTTTTCCTTTCCAGCTCATTTTCCAGATGAGGAAACTGAAGCAAACAGGGTTAAGTGACTTGCCCAAAGTCACATAGCTAGTGTCTGAGGCTGGATTTGACCTCAGATCTTCCTAACTCCAGGCCCAGTGTTCCATCCTCTGTGTCACCTAGTAGCCAAAGGACTCATGATGAAACATGCCATCCAGTTCCATAAAGAGAACTAATGAATTCAGAGTGAAGATTAAAGCAATTTTTTTCTATTTCTTTCCATTTCTTCCTTTTTTGGGGAATGTGGCTAATGCTGAAATTTGTTTTGCCTGACTATACATATTTGTAATGAATTTTGTTTTCCTTGCCTTCTCTATGGATGAAGGAGGGAAGGAAGAGGGAGAGACTTTGCAACTGAAAATAAAATAAAATTGAATTTAGAAAAAAAAGAAAAAAAAATTTTTTTAAAAAAGAACACCTTGTTTGAGGCACCCTCTAAGAGCTAATATATATATATATATATATATATATATATATGTATATGTATATATATATATATACACACACATATATTCATATAAACATATATTTTCTCATCTGATTTTCACAACTCTGCTGTTATCATCCCAATTTAGCAGATGAAGATACCAAGGCTCAGAGAAGTTATGTCACTTGCCTGGGGTCACACAGCTAGGAAGACTGAGGTGGTTATTCAAGTGTAGGCTTTCTAGACTCTCAAATCCAACACATTATTCGTGATGTCATGTTGCTACCTAATAATTACAGATACTCCTTTTAGCCTGGCCCTGTAATTTAATCTTTATAGGAGAGCTTGGGTTAGGACTCTCCCCCTGCCAATGTTCTGGGACCCACAGTCTCAGAGAGTTGCCTGGGGCATGGAGAAGCTAAGGACTTGACTCCCAGGATCCCAAAGTCATTTATGTGCCAGAAATTGGATTTGAAGCTCGATTTTCCCATCTGGGGACAGTGGCTCTCCATCACCACATGGCCTCCTCATAGCACTCAAATATTTGCAAACCTTTTCCTTCTTGGTAACTCTGTTCAATCAGGAATGTGAGCATTATCAGCTTAATTTTGCAAAGGAGGAAACTGAGGCGACAAGAATTGAGGTGATTTGTCCTGATTGGGTCAGACAGCTAATAGGGGTAGCTGGAGCTTGAACCTAGATCCTCTGGCACCAAGGCTTGTGTAGCAGTGGGGAAGGTGCCCAGGTCTGCAGCGCTCTTCCCACCATACCCCATTACCCACACACTTTCTGGCTCTAGCCATGCTGCTCTACTGCCCCTATGAATCCAGGCTGCTTTCCCTGCACTCTAAAGGAAAAAGGATTTGAACAGTTCTCCTCCATGAAGCCCTCCTAAATTACTCCAGCTCTCAATAGTCTTTTCTCACATTAACATTTGTTCTTGAGTTTGTTTTCTCATGGATGTTAGTTCTGTCTCCCTGGTGCACTTGTAAGCTGTTTGAGGCCAGGGATCATGACCTGTACCTATTTATTCTGCATAGCTCCCAGGACCATACCAGATGAGTAGGTTTAAGATGCAGAACCTTGTCATATGAGGACTGATCTCAGGATTTGAGGATGCTAAAGCTGTAGTGGAAAAGAAGATTGGGTGGGAGGCAGGAGATCTGTCTTCAAGTATTTCCAGGACTGACATGGTAAGGAAATATCTTGGTTTCCTATGATCCCAGAAGGAAGAAGAGGACCAGGACAAACATTATAGAAAGAGAGTTTGCAGTGCATCCACTAAGCACTGGAGTGTAGGGCCAGCTAAGTGACGCCATAGTGCACAGAGCCCTGGCGTCAGGAAGGTTCTCCTTTCTGAGTTCAAATCCAGCCTCAGAAACTAACTAGCTGTGTGACCCTGGGCAAGTCACTTAACCCTGTTTACCTCAGTTTTTTCATCTGTAAAATAAGCTGGAAAAGAAAACGGAAAATCACTCTACTATCTTTGCCAAGAAAACCCCAAATGGGATCACAAAGAATTGAATATGATTGCAGTGACTGAACAATAGCAACAACAATAAGCATTGAAGCTCTATCACAGTGGACCAAACTTCCTTGTGATGCACTGAACTTTGAATTCTTGAGACTGGATGACCATCTATCAAGGATCATAGAGTAATGACCTTCCAGAAATTCCTTCCTTTCTCTCTTGTTCCATTTTTTCTTGTGAAAAGTTCTTCAAGTTTTGTCCCCGTGCCCCAAACTATGTGATATTTCACTGCCTTCAGAGATGAAAAAAAATGCAAAATTCCAGTTTATCCAAGTCCCAGTTATTCCTCTTACCTGGAGAGAATGTGTAACAACTATCTTTGAAGATAGTTGTTACATTTGGACCATAAAATTAGAACTGGAAGGGCCTTTAAAGGTCATCAAGTCTGATCATCTCATTTTACAGATGAAGAAACTGACGCATAGAGTATATCTGTGACTGGGCAGAATTTGACTCACATCTTCTTGACTCCAAGCCCAGTGGATTATCCTCTCCTTATTGCCTCTATATATTATGTAGGGGATTTTTTTTCAAGAGGATTGCATTGAATAGGAAGCTGACTCATGGATAACCTCTGGGATCTCTTCCACTTTTGAGTATCATGACTGAATTTGGGTAGTTGCCAACCTTCACAACTAATTTTTCCTCTTTGTGTCCCACTCCAACCTGATCCCATCCTAGCCTCTCCTTATAAACCCAAGCTCCATAAAAAGGAATGGCAGCTGTAGCAGAAAGAGCAAAATGGTTATGGCTAACCCATGTGGATTGGGTCATGCATCCTTGGCTCCATGTTCAAACTCTTCTCCTTTGCTCTTTTTCTGAAGGCTTCCCAGCCTTGCAGCAGGGCCTGTGTATCTGCTTGATGTAAGGTTGTCTGCAGAAACCTTGGTCTATTCTTCTTGAGCAGAATTTACAGGAATAAAAGAAAAGCTGATTTGACTTTTTTTTTCTGTACCAAGAGGCACCTACTAAAGGAGATGAAACTCTTATGGGCATAAAGATCAAGTTATTCTGAAGGTCTTTTTAAAATCAGATTCTAGCTGACCATCCTCACAGAGGCATATATTATCTGATTTCTAAGGAAGGAGATAGAGACTTGTCCCAACAGGACCTCAGAGGTCTGATAAAAGCTACTGATTATTTGTCTCTGCTTAAACTCATACTGATGAGAGGAATGGAGTCTGTAATTAAGATTTGAACTCTAGGTCCCCTTTCAGCCATTCATATCTGGAAGGTGGTTTTTGATCCAGATTCTGATTTAAAAATTAGTTCAATATGAAAGATATTTTAATCTCTTCTCCCTAATTCTTAAAGTTCTGCAGTCCATTGGTCTTGGTGGCTTGTGGTCAAAGGCTCATCAGATTTCTAGGATCATTTTGATGTTGATTCAATCTGAAGAAAGTGCTGCAGTATCAGATATTTTAAGAAACCAATAAATATTTTTCTAGGCATCTATATTTTTGGCAAGTGACCTAAAGGTCACTATGTGGGGACCCTTGATGGATATAAGTGGGCTATAATAATCATGATTTGCACATAAGAGGTGGCGTAAAAGACATTATCAAGGACCTGTGGGAATTGAAAAAGAAGATGGACTGATTGTCCTACAGTGAAGCATAGTGGTTGGATAGCCCAAGTGCTACACCAATATCCATGTAATATTAACCAAACTAGAGGAAGGCTCCATCAACTTTCCTATGAAGGGTTTACTGGGAGATCTAGAGAAGGGATTATCTGATAATGATAGAGATAACAATGAGGGCATGGATCAATCCAAGTGTTGAAGTGAATACTCCTGACTTCAGATTGCTATCCCACTGAGATAAAGAAGCCAGCTTTTCTCTCTAATGTGGATTGTTAGGCTAGCAGATTCAGATGCTGTACTTCTTAGAGGGTCACTGAGAACTCCCTCACTCCTTTTGAAAGCACATCTTCATTATATCCTTTTGACCTCCCTATCTTAACTTATGCTCCTCCCTGCTCTGACAGTTTTCTCTACTCAAGATGTTCTCTTCACTCCAAGACTCTTCTTTTAAAATCATCTGGCTTCTTAATTGCCATTTGCTGAAGCTCTGTCCCAATGTTTCTTCTTGCCACTGCTGCTTTGGGGAGGAGCGGGGGGAGGTGTTTGCTCTTTTGGCATGAGAGGGCCTGGGCCACATGCCTGGGGATTAGTCAACCCATTTTTTCGGTTCTCTCTTTTTTCTGCCTCACAGCTTTGCCTAGCTGGTGCACAAAAGGCCCTGAGGCAATTGCAAAGCTGTTTTTCTTTGTCTCTCTCAACAAAAGGTTCTAATTCTAGCTAAATTAGGATGAAAGAATTCCTTTCACTGATTTACTCTAACAGGGTACAGGGAATTTGTCCTCACAGATGATCAGTACTTCCAGTTAGGCAGCATATAAACACATCCATCTCTTTCTCTATGCCCATTAATTTCCTTTCATGCCTCCCACATAACCAGAGCCGAAATGTTTTGAAGTTTTTATAAGCCTCAAGACGGTAGTAGAAACACTGTAGGGGAGGGCCCAAAACTGGAGCCCTCAACCAGCATTCTTGATGTCAGGACAAAGGCCATGTTCCTCTTTCACATTTTTCTCTATTTCATGGATCCTATAGGACCCATTCATCCTGTGTATCTTCAACTCGCCCACACCTTGGTATAATGGGTAGGGCACTGGACTTGGAGGCTGGAAGACCTGTGGTCAAATCTTGCCTCAGATATTTATTAGCTGGGTAAGTTACTTAAGTGGTAGCTAGGTGGCACAGTGGATAGAGTGCCACTTTTATAAGTTCAAATCCAGCTTCAGATAGTTACAAGCTATGTGGCCCTGGGCAAGTCA